>NC_134363.1:59597880-59897880 GCF_048569485.1 Anomaloglossus baeobatrachus
AGTATACACACAGTGACCTGGTGCAGTGCACACAGTATACACACAGTATACACACACTGACCTGGTGCAGTGCACAGTATATACACACAGTATACACACACTGACCTGGTGCAGTGCACAGTATATACACACAGTATACACACTGACCTGGTGCAGTGCACAGTATATACACACAGTATACACACTGACCTGGTGCAGTGCACAGTATATACACACAGTATACACACTGACCTGGTGCAGTGCACAGTATATACACACAGTATACACACTGACCTGGTGCAGTGCACAGTATATACACACAGTATACACACACTGACCTGGTGCAGTGCACAGTATATACACACAGTATACACACACTGACCTGGTGCAGTGCACAGTATATACACACAGTATACACACACTGACCTGGTGCAGTGCACAGTATATACACACAGTATACACACACTGACCTGGTGCAGTGCACAGTATATACACACAGTATACACACACTGACCTGGTGCAGTGCACACTATATACACACAGTATACACACACTGACCTGGTGCAGTGCACACTATATACACACCGTATATACACACTGACCTGGTGCAGTGCACACTATATACACACACAGAATACACACACTGACCTGGTGCAGTGCACACTATATACACACACAGTATACACACACTGACCTGGTGCAGTGCACACTATATACACACAGTATATACACACTGACCTGGTGCAGTGCACACTATATACACACAGTATATACACACTGACCTGGTGCAGTGCACAGTATATACACACAGTATACACACACTGACCTGGTGCAGTGCACACTATATACACACACACAGTATACACACACTGACCTGGTGCACTGCACAGTATATACACACAGTATACACACACTGACCTGGTGCAGTGCACAGTATATACACACAGTATACACACACTGACCTGGTGCAGTGCACACTATATACACACAGTATATACACACTGACCTGGTGCAGTGCACACTATATACACACACAGTATACACACACTGACCTGGTGCAGTGCACAGTATATACACACACTGACCTGGTGCAGTGCACAGTATATACACACAGTATACACACACTGACCTGGTGCAGTGCACAGTATATACACACAGTATACACACACTGACCTGGTGCAGTGCACAGTATATACACACAGTATACACACACTGACCTGGTGCAGTGCACAGTATATACACACAGTATACACACACTGACCTGGTGCAGTGCACAGTATATACACACAGTATACACACACTGACCTGGTGCAGTGCACAGTATATACACAGTATACACACACTGACCTGGTGCAGTGCACAGTATATACACACAGTATACACACACTGACCTGGTGCAGTGCACAGTATATACACACAGTATACACACACTGACCTGGTGCAGTGCACAGTATATACACACAGTATACACACACTGACCTGGTGCAGTGCACACTATATACACACACAGTATACACACACTGACCTGGTGCAGTGCACACTATATACACACACAGTATACACACACTGACCTGGTGCAGTGCACACTATATACACACACAGTATACACACACTGACCTGGTGCAGTGCACACTATATACACACACAGTATACACACACTGACCTGGTGCAGTGCACAGTATATACACACACTGACCTGGTGCAGTGCACAGTATATACACACAGTATACACACACTGACCTGGTGCAGTGCACACTATATACACACACTGACCTGGTGCAGTGCACACTATATACACACAGTATACACACACTGACCTGGTGCAGTGCACAGTATATACACACAGTATACACACACTGACCTGGTGCAGTGCACAGTATATACACACAGTATACACACTGACCTGGTGCAGTGCACAGTATATACACACACAGTATACACACACTGACCTGGTGCAGTGCACAGTATATACACACAGTATACACACACTGACCTGGTGCAGTGCACAGTATATACACACACAGTATACACACACTGACCTGGTGCAGTGCACAGTATATACACACAGTATACACACACTGACCTGGTGCAGTGCACAGTATATACACACAGTATACACACTGACCTGGTGCAGTGCACAGTATATACACACACAGTATACACACACTGACCTGGTGCAGTGCACAGTATATACACACAGTATACACACACTGACCTGGTGCAGTGCACAGTATATACACACACAGTATACACACACTGACCTGGTGCAGTGCACACTATATACACACACAGTATACACACACTGACCTGGTGCAGTGCACACTATATACACACAGTATACACACACTGACCTGGTGCAGTGCACAGTATATACACACAGTATACACACACTGACCTGGTGCAGTGCACACTATATACACACAGTATACACACACTGACCTGGTGCAGTGCACAGTATATACACACAGTATACACACACTGACCTGGTGCAGTGCACAGTATATACACACAGTATACACAGACTGATCTGGTGCAGTGCACAGTATATACACACAGTATACACACACTGACCTGGTGCAGTGCACACTATATACACACAGTATACACACACTGACCTGGTGCAGTGCACACTATATACACACAGTATACACACACTGACCTGGTGCAGTGCACACTATATACACACAGTATACACACACTGACCTGGTGCAGTGCACACTATATACACACACTATACACACACTGACCTGGTGCAGTGCACACTATATACACACAGTATACACACACTGACCTGGTGCAGTGCACAGTATATACACACAGTATACACACACACTGACCTGGTGCAGTGCACAGTATATACACACAGTATACACACACACTGACCTGGTGCAGTGCACACTATATACACACAGTATACACACACTGACCTGGTGCAGTGCACACTATATACACACAGTATACACACACTGACCTGGTGCAGTGCACAGTATATACACACAGTATACACACACTGACCTGGTGCAGTGCACAGTATATACACACAGTATACACACACTGACCTGGTGCAGTGCACACTATATACACACACTATACACACACTGACCTGGTGCAGTGCACACTATATACACACACTGACCTGGTGCAGTGCACAGTATATACACACACTGACCTGGTGCAGTGCACAGTATATACACACAGTATACACACACTGACCTGGTGCAGTGCACACTATATACACACACTATACACACACTGACCTGGTGCAGTGCACACTATATACACACACTGACCTGGTGCAGGGCGCTGATGCCGTCCGTGTTGGTGCTGTCGATGATCTCCTCCCCGGCCTGCCCCCGCAGCATGTCCTCCGCCTCCAGTAAGTCTCCCCCGGCACAGGCTGCCAGGAACTCCGCCGCCCGCTCGAAGCGCACGGTGCGGCCGTCGCCCTCTCCCCGGGAGCCCGGCTCCCCCTCATCTTCCTCCTTGCCGTCCCCCGCTCTCCTCTTGCGCCGCTGCCAGCGGGGCTCCGCCGCCTCCTGGTTGGTGCAGGACCGGGCCCACTGCCGGAGCTGCTCCTTCCGCCTCTCCTTCGCCTGCGCAGCGGCGGCAGCTCCTTCCGCCATGTTGTGTTTATGTCTCTCGCTGGTGCCGCCGCCTGTGCCCCCCTGCTCCTCCGCCCATACGCCTCAGATTCCTGCCGCCAGACTGCTGCTCTGCGCGATGACGTCACCAGCCTGCGACCACACAGCCTGACGGGAGATGTAGTTCCTCCGGGGAGTCCGGCTGTGCTCCGGTGTGACGCACGCTCACAGTGGACGGTTCTCAGTACGAATAGCCCGGACTCTGCTGTGTGTGTAGCCGTTATCATGGAGGCGGGAGCGTGCGTGCTGGATATCAGGGCACAGCGACACCTGCTGGACGCCCCGGACACTGCACCCATCCGTAACTGATCCGGAGACCGACGGAAGGAAAACGGAGGGGAACGGATCTGTTCTAATGCAGTCTTCTACCTGAATGTTTATTATTGTTTTTTATTATTGTTTTTTGTTTTTTTTTTAATTAACAACACTTTTTTTCTCACCTTTACTAATAAAATCCATATATTTATTTTATACTTATTAATTATATTTATATTTGATCCATATTATTCTTTTCTGCACACATTTATTTTTGGTTTAAACCCAGACGTTTTATTTATTTATTTTTTCAAAATATTTTAATTATAAGTGTAAATAAGTACAATATGTGCAACTACATAGCATTTTTTTATTTTAAAAGAAATTGCAAAATATTAATTTTAAGCTCAAATATATTTTTGATGTATTTTTCTAATTATTTATCATATTTGTTTTTTAATATAACACTCTATTTTTATTTATTTATTCATTCATTCAAAATATTTGATTTGTATTATAAGTGTAAATAAGAATGTACAATATGTGCAACGACATAGAATTTTTTTTATTTTTATTTTAAAGCAAATTGCAAAATATTAATTTCAAGCTCAAAAATATATATTTTTTCATGTATTTATGCAATTTTTATTTATCATATTTGTTTTGTAATATAATACTCTATTTTTATTTATATATTTATTTAATTTTTCAAAATATTTGTATTATAAATGTAAATACGGATATGTACAATATGTGCAACTACATAGGATTTATTGTTTTTTAAAGGAAATTGCAAAATATTAATATTAAGCTTAAAGAGATATATTTTTTATGTATTTTTGCAATTTTTATTTATCATATTTGTTTTTTCATATAATACTCTATTTTTATTTATATATTTATTTATTTTTTTGCATCCTGTGAATTTGCGCCATTTTTTTAATTATTTTTCTTGGAGGTGGAGAAAAAAAATAGTTTCTCCACTTTCTCCGTTAAATTCCGTCCTGATTTCCGTTAAATTTCGTCCTGATTTCCATTAAATTCCGTCCTGAATTCTATTAAATTCCGTCCTGATTTCTGTTAAACTTCGTCCTGATTTTTATTAAATTCCGTCCTGATTTCTGTTGAATTCTGTCCTGATTTCTGTTAAATTCCGTCCTGATTTTTTTTATTAAATTCCGTCCTGATTTCTGTTGAATTCCGTCCTGATTTCTGTTAAATTCCGTCCTGATTCTTATTAATTTCCGTCATAATTTCCGCTAAATGTCGTCATGATTTTTATTAAATTCCGTCCTGATTTCCGTTAAATTCCGTCCTTATTTCCGTTGAATTCTGTCCTGATTTCTGTTAGATTCCGTCCTGATTTCTATTAAATTCCGTCCTAATTTCTGTTAGATTCCGTCCTGATTTCTATTAAATTCCGTCCTAATTTCTGTTAGATTCCGTCCTGAATTCTATTAAGTTCCGTCCTGATTTCTTTTAAATTCCGTCCTGATTTGTGTTAAATTCCGTCCTGATTTCCGTAAAATTCCGTCCTGATTTTTGTTAAATTCCGTCCTGATTTATGTTAAAGTCCGTCCTGATTTCCGTTAAATTCCGCCCTGATTTGTGTTAAATTTCATCCTGATTTGTGTTACATTCCGTCCTGATTTGTGTGAAAGTCTGTCCTGATTTCTATTAAATTCCGTCCTGATTTGTGTGAAAGTCTGTCCTGATTTCTATTAAATTCCATCCTGATTTGTGTTAAATTTCGTCCTGATTTGTGTTAAATTTCGTCCTGATTTGTGTTAAATTCCGTCCTGATTTGTGTTAAATTTTGTCCTGATTTGTGTTAAATTTCGTCCTGATTTGTGTTAAAGTCCGTCCTCATTTCCGTTAAATTCTGTCCTGATTTCCGTCAAATTCCGTCCTGATTTCTGTTAAATTCCGTCCTGATTTCCGTTAAATTCCACCCTGATTTCTATTAAATCCCATCCTGATTTCCGTTAAATTCCGCCCTGATTTCTATTAAATTCCGTTCTGATTTCCGTTACATTCCGCCCTGATTTCTATTGAATTCCGTCCTGATTTCTATTAAATTCCGTCCTGATTTCCGTTAAATTCCACCCTGATTTCTATTAAATCCCATCCTGATTTCCGTTAAATTCCGCCCTGATTTCTATTAAATTCCGTTCTGATTTCCGTTACATTCCGCCCTGATTTCTATTAAGTCCCATCCTGATTTCTATTAAATTCCGTTCTGATTTCTGTTACATTCCGCCCTGATTTCTATTAAGTGCCATCCTGATTTGTGTTAAATTCCGTCCTTATTTCCGTTACATTCCGTCCTGATTTCACAAACAGTCATAATGGAGAAGGAGGAGATTTTTTTCCACTTCCGAGTCAGATGCCCGTTTGTCTCAGGTGAAGAGAATATTGTTTTGTGCACTATCCTATAAGGGGAGAATAAGAAAAGGACAGGAAATGAAGAGAAAGCAGGAAGGAATAACTGAAGGGAAAGCAAGATGGAGGAGAGGCAAGGAGAGAAGATGAAAGGATAGAGACAGAGGATGGGGGGACAGGACAGGGAATAGGACATGGAGGAGGGATTGCAGTGATACAGACAGTCCCAGGTGGCATCGCAACGTATCTGGCGGCATCTATGTCTGTGTCCATACATTAGATTGAGGAGGAAGTGAATATTTTATGAAGAGCAAAGTCACTTTTCTAGCCATTAATCATACCTAAATGGGAATCTGTCAGCAGGTTTTTGCTATGTAATATGAGGACAGTATGAGGTGAGTCCCTGATTTCAGGGATGTGTCACTTACTAGGCTGTGTGTTGTTGTTTCCATACAATGAGCATTTTATCAGCAGGATATTATCACTGCCGGACCCCACCACTGAAAACTCTGATTTTATCACAACTTATGGATGAGTGACCCCCGAGACTGTTAAGTTTGGGGTTTATACTTTTCCTGTGCTCAATCCGAACATGGACTTCTTACTTTTTGGAGTTCAATGCTGAATAAAGTTTGTTGAAAGGCTGCAGTACAGCCAATCAAGCTTTTAGGCTGTGGGCAATTCTGCAGCCATCAGAACCACGCTGAGTACTATCATGGCTGTGATTGGGCGGCATACCCAGCATTTACAACCGTGCGTGGCGCCGCCATTGTACTGTGACTAGCGTAGGGACGGGACACTGCTCGAGTGAGGGGCAGTGTTAGGTTACTCCTCTGTCATATCTTTAAACTCGTCAAAGAGTTGGATATTGACTAAAAGGGCCACTTCATATGGTGGTTATGGTGGTCTCCTTAAAAAGAGCCACTCCTTGGCTAGGTCCTTCCCGGAGTGATATCTGGCTATTTTCTGTGTTGAGACTCCTAACAGCGGCTCTACGGACCTTTTTTGATTTGCATACTTCCCAGGGGGCAATGCACCTAGGATTTCACTGTGTTGAGCGCCTTCGCTGGCTGCCGGCAGTGTTTTCTCTGGCTGGTCTCCCTGAGATCAGTGATTGTTTTGTCTTGCATGCTCATTAAACACGATCTGTGTGGCCACTCTGCACCAGACTCTGTGGGGACACTCTTTAAAAAGGGTCTGTGGGGGCAATTTTAACCCCTTCCCAACATTGGACCTACTGGGTACGTCCTGATGGTTGGTTCTTTCCCAACCAAGGACAGACCAAGTTTGTCCTGCCAATCAAAGGGGCACTGCACCCGTGCCCCTGCGATCGCCATCCGAGACTCGACTTTCTCACAGCCATGGACGATCCCCGCACCGTCCCAGGCTGTTTAAGACCCTAAATGCTGCAACCAATATCAATTACAGCCTTTATGGGTCTGAGAGAGGAATTATGCTCCCTGTCCCCTCCAATCGGTGCCCCCACGATATGATCACGAGGGCCTTATGGTTACCATGTTGATCCGAGGTTGTCATGACAGCCTCCAGGTCACCAAGGTACGTAAAGCCTCTGCAATCATGCCAGGAGCATGATCCCAGAAGCTTCAGCTACACCACTACAATGATAACTCTATGTATTAAGTTTACCCCTAAAAGAATTGCACTTACCAGACCCCAAATAATTAGAGTTGGTACGTGAATGGGCTCTCACATGTAGATCAGCGTCGCTGTCAGGTCCCCCCGCGTTCTACAGCATTTGGCTCCCCCTGGTGTCGGAAAGCAGTATCACTCATGCGGAGTGATACCGGTACCCAATCTGTGAGAGCTGCAGTGCAATGCAGCTGGAATGGTGAGGGACCTGACATCAACACAGATCTCTGTGTGAGAGTCCATCCACCATCAGCTCTTGCTATCTGTTATTGTTTAGGGTCTGGGGAGTGCGTTGGGTTTTTTGGGTTGGGTGGGGTCTCCTTTCTTTTTTGGTGGTTTCTGCTTTATTTCCTGAAGTGTCCTGCTGTATTCTTTAACTTTTTTAGCTGCTTGGACACTTCCTTATGGAACTGCAACTGGGGCTTATTTTTGAAGCAGAGCTTATATTTTAAGCATACTCAAAGCCACAAAACTTCTACTAGGCCTTATTTTCGGGAAAACAGTATCTACGAGAATAATGTAATTTTCCGGGTTTTTTATTAGTTTTTGTCTCTATATGGGATAAAACCTTACAGTGCTCAGATCGCAGCTACACTGTATTGCAATGATCGATTCCAGCCAATTTTTTGTTCAAAAAGTCAAATGGTGCGCCTTCCCTTCTGAGCCCTGCCGTGCACCCAAACAGTAGGTTTCCACCACATATAGGGTATTGGCGTACTCAGGAGAAATTGCACAACAATTATTCAGTGCATTATCTCTTATTACCCTTCTGAAAACAGGTTGGGGGTGAAGGGGTTAATAAAGGCTCTTTGGGGGTATTCTTAAAATTGGGTCTCTGTGGCCACTCTGCATACAATAATAATAATACTCTGCTGGGCACTCTCTGTATACAGGCTGTGTAATACTCTGCTGGGCACTCTCTGTATACAGGCCGTGTAATACTCTGCTGGGCACTCTCTGTATACAGGCCGTGTAATACTCTTCTGGGCACTCTCTGTATACAGGTCGTGTAATACTCTGCTGGGCACTCTCTGTATACAGGCCGTGTAATACTCTGCTGGGCACTCTCTGTATACAGGCTGTGTAATACTCTGCTGGGCACTCTCTGTATACAGGCCGTGTAATACTCTTCTGGGCACTCTGTATACAGGCCGTGTAATACTCTGCTGGGCACTCTCTGTATACAGGCTGTGTAATACTCTGCTGGGCACGCTCTGTATACAGGCTGTGTAATACTCTGCTGGGCACGCTCTGTATACAGGCTGTGTAATACTCTGCTGGGCACTCTCTGTATACAGGCCGTGTAATACTCTGCTGGGCACTCTCTGTATACAGGCTGTGTAATACTCTGCTGGGCACGCTCTGTATACAGGCCGTGTAATACTCTGCTGAGCACTCTCTGTATACAGGCCGTGTAATACTCTGCTGGGCACTCTCTGTATACAGGCCGTGTAATACTCTGCTGGGCACTCTCTGTATACAGGCCGTGTAATACTCTGCTGGGCACTCTCTGTATACAGGCCGTGTAATACTCTGCTGGGCACTCTCTGTATACAGGCCGTGTAATACTCTGCTGGGCACTCTCTGTATACAGGCCGTGTAATACTCTGCTGGGCACTCTCTGTATACAGGCCGTGTAATACTCTGCTGGGCACTCTCTGTATACAGGCCGTGTAATACTCTGCTGGGCACTCTCTGTATACAGGCCGTGTAATACTCTGCTGAGCACTCTCTGTATACAGGCCGTGTAATACTCTGCTGGGCACTCTCTGTATACAGGCCGTGTAATACTCTGCTGGGCACTCTCTGTATACAGGCCGTGTAATACTCTGCTGGGCACTCTCTGTATACAGGCTGTGTAATACTCTGCTGGGCACTCTCTGTATACAGGCCGTGTAATACTCTGCTGAGTACTCTCTGTATACAGGCCGTGTAATACTCTGCTGGGCACTCTCTGTATACAGGCCGGGTAATACTCTGCTGGGCACTCTCTGTATACAGGCCGTGTAATACTCTGCTGGGCACTCTCTGTATACAGGCCGTGTAATACTCTGCTGGGCACTCTCTGTATACAGGCCGTGTAATACTCTGCTGGGCACTCTCTGTATACAGGCTGTGTAATACTCTGCTGGGCACTCTCTGTATACAGGCCGTGTAATACTCTGCTGGGCACTCTCTGTATACAATAATAATAATACTCTGCTGGGCACTCTCTGTATACAGGCCGTGTAATACTCTGCTGGGCACGCTCTGTATACAGGCCGTGTAATACTCTGCTGGGCACGCTCTGTATACAGGCCGTGTAATACTCTGCTGGGCACTCTCTGTATACAGGCCGTGTAATACTCTGCTGGGCACGCTCTGTATACAGGCCGTGTAATACTCTGCTGGGCACTCTCTGTATACAGGCCGTGTAATACTCTTCTGGGCACGCTCTGTATACAGGCCGTGTAATACTCTGCTGGGCACTCTGTATACAGGCCGTGTAATACTCTGCTGGGCACTCTCTGTATACAGGCCGTGTAATACTCTTCTGGGCACGCTCTGTATACAGGCCGTGTAATACTCTGCTGGGCACTCTCTGTATACAGGCCGTGTAATACTCTGCTGGGCACTCTCTGTATACAGGCCGTGTAATACTCTGCTGGGCACTCTCTGTATACAGGTCGTGTAATACTCTGCTGGGCACTCTCTGTATACAGGTCGTGTAATACTCTGCTGGGCACTCTCTGTATACAGGCCGTGTAATACTCTGCTGGGCACTCTCTGTATACAGGCCGTGTAATACTCTGCTGGGCACTCTCTGTATACAGGCCGTGTAATACTCTGCTGGGCACTCTCTGTATACAGGCCGTGTAATACTCTGCTGGGCACTCTCTGTATACAGGCCGTGTAATACTCTGCTGGGCACTCTCTGTATACAGGCCGTGTAATACTCTGCTGGGCACTCTGTATACAGGCCGTGTAATACTCTGCTGGGCACGCTCTGTATACAGGCCGTGTAATACTCTGCTGGGCACTCTCTGTATACAGGCCGTGTAATACTCTGCTGGGCACGTTCTGTATACAGGCCGTGTAATAGTCTGCTGGGCACGCTCTGTATACAGGCCGTGTAATACTCTGCTGGGCACTCTCTGTATACAGGCCGTGTAATACTCTGCTGGGCACTCTCTGTATACAGGCCGTGTAATACTCTGCTGGGCACTCTCTGTATACAGGCCGTGTAATACTCTGCTGAGTACTCTCTGTATACAGGCCGTGTAATACTCTGCTGGGCACTCTCTGTATACAGGCCGTGTAATACTCTGCTGGGCACTCTCTGTATACAGGCCGTGTAATACTCTGCTGGGCACTCTCTGTATACAGGCCGTGTAATACTCTGCTGGGCACTCTCTGTATACAGGCCGTGTAATACTCTGCTGAGTACTCTCTGTATACAGGCCGTGTAATACTCTGCTGGGCACGCTCTGTATACATGCCGTGTAATACTCTGCTGGGCACTCTCTGTATACTGGCCGTGTAATACTCTGCTGGGCACGCTCTGTATACAGGCCGTGTAATACTCTGCTGGGCACGCTCTGTATACAGGCCGTGTAATACTTATACTCTGCTGGGCACGCTCTGTATACAGGCCGTGTAATACTCTGCTGGGCACTCTCTGTATACAGGCCGTGTAATACTCTGCTGGGCACTCTCTGTATACAGGCCGTGTAATACTCTTCTGGGCACTAATGTATACAGGCCGTGTAATACTCTGCTGGGCACTCTCTGTATACAGGCCGTGTAATACTCTGCTGGGCACGCTCTGTATACAGGCCGTGTAATACTCTGCTGGGCACGCTCTGTATACAGGCCGTGTAATACTCTGCTGGGCACTCTGTATACAGGCCGTGTAATACTCTGCTGGGCACTCTCTGTATACAGGCCGTGTAATACTCTGCTGGGCACTCTCTGTATACAGGCCGTGTAATACTCTGCTGGGCACTCTCTGTATACAGGCCGTGTAATACTCTTCTGGGCACTCTCTGTATACAGGCCGTGTAATACTCTGCTGGGCACTCTCTGTATACAGGCCGTGTAATACTCTGCTGGGCACGCTCTGTATACAGGCCGTGTAATACTCTGCTGGGCACGCTCTGTATACAGGCCGTGTAATACTCTGCTGAGCACGCTCTGTATACATGCCGTGTAATACTCTGCTGGGCACTCTCTGTATACAGGCCGTGTAATACTCTGCTGAGCACGCTCTGTATACATGCCGTGTAATACTCTGCTGGGCACTCTCTGTATACAGGCCGTGTAATACTCTGCTGGGCACTCTCTGTATACAGGCCGTGTAATACTCTGCTGGGCACTCTCTGTATACAGGCCGTGTAATACTCTGCTGGGCACTCTCTGTATACAGGCCGTGTAATACTCTGCTGGGCACTCTCTGTATACAGGCCGTGTAATACTCTTCTGGGCACGCTCTGTATACAGGCCGTGTAATACTCTGCTGGGCACGCTCTGTATACAGGCCGTGTAATACTCTGCTGGGCACGCTCTGTATACAGGCCGTGTAATACTCTGCTGGGCACTCTCTGTATACAGGCCGTGTAATACTCTGCTGGGCACGCTCTGTATACAGGCCGTGTAATACTCTGCTGGGCACTCTCTGTATACAGGCCGTGTAATACTCTGCTGGGCACTCTCTGTATACATGCCGTGTAATACTCTGCTGGGCACTCTCTGTATACAGGCCGTGTAATACTCTGCTGGGCACTCTCTGTATACAGGCCGTGTAATACTCTGCTGGGCACTCTCTGTATACAGGCCGTGTAATACTCTGCTGGGCACTCTCTGTATACAGGCCGTGTAATACTCTGCTGGGCACTCTCTGTATACAGGCCGTGTAATACTCTGCTGGGCACTCTCTGTATACAGGCCGTGTAATACTCTGCTGGGCACTCTCTGTATACAGGCCGTGTAATACTCTGCTGGGCACTCTCTGTATACAGGCCGTGTAATACTCTGCTGAGCACTCTCTGTATACAGGCCGTGTAATAGTCTGCTGGGCACTCTCTGTATACAGGCCGTGTAATAGTCTGCTGGGCACTCTCTGTATACAGGCCGTGTAATAGTCTGCTGGGCACTCTCTGTATACAGGCCGTGTAATAGTCTGCTGGGCACTCTCTGTATACAGGCCGTGTAATACTCTGCTGAGCACGCTCTGTATACAGGCCGTGTAATACTCTGCTAGGCACTCTCTGTATACAGGCCATGTAATACTCTGCTGAGTACTCTCTGTATACAGGCCGTGTAATACTCTGCTGAGCACGCTCTGTATACATGCCGTGTAATACTCTGCTGGGCACTCTCTGTATACAGGCCGTGTAATACTCTGCTGGGCACTCTCTGTATACAGGCCGTGTAATACTTTGCTGGGCACTCTCTGTATACAGGCCGTGTAATAGTCTGCTGGGCACTCTCTGTATACAGGCCGTGTAATACTCTGCTGGGCACTCTCTGTATACAGGCCGTGTAATACTCTGCTGGGCACTCTCTGTATACAGGCCGTGTAATACTCTGCTGGGCACTCTCTGTATACAGGCCGTGTAATACTCTGCTGGGCACTCTCTGTATACAGGCCGTGTAATACTCTGCTGAGCACTCTCTGTATACAGGCCGTGTAATACTCTGCTGGGCACTCTCTGTATACATGCCGTGTAATACTCTGCTGGGCACTCTCTGTATACATGCCGTGTAATACTCTGCTGGGCACTCTCTGTATACAGGCCGTGTAATACTCTGCTGGGCACTCTTTGTATACAGGCCGTGTAATACTCTGCTGGGCACTCTTTGTATACAGGCCGTGTAATACTCTGCTGGGCACTCTTTGTATACAGGCCGTGTAATACTCTGCTGGGCACTCTCTGTATACAGGCCGTGTAATAC
The DNA here is from genome assembly GCF_048569485.1 of Anomaloglossus baeobatrachus. Taxonomy (NCBI): domain Eukaryota; kingdom Metazoa; phylum Chordata; class Amphibia; order Anura; family Aromobatidae; genus Anomaloglossus; species Anomaloglossus baeobatrachus. Next base: position 59,611,722 of record NC_134363.1, read on the forward strand.
TCTGCTGAGCACTCTCTGTATACAGGCCGTGTAATACTCTGCTGAGCACTCTCTGTATACAGGCCGTGTAATACTCTGCTGGGCACTCTCTGTATACAGGCCGTGTAATACTCTGCTGGGCACTCTCTGTATACAGGCCGTGTAATACTCTTCTGGGCACGCTCTGTATACAGGCCGTGTAATACTCTGCTGGGCACTCTCTGTATACAGGCCGTGTAATACTCTTCTGGGCACGCTCTGTATACAGGCCGTGTAATACTCTTTTGGGCACGCTCTGTATACAGGCCGTGTAATACTCTGCTGGGCACTCTCTGTATACAGGCCGTGTAATACTCTGCTGGGCACTCTCTGTATAATATAAAAAAGCAAAAAAGAATATCATTACTTACAGCAAGATGGAATTGCAGCTGTATATTGCTCAGGCCAAAAGACTACTACCATACCTCCCAACCGTCCCGGATACAGCGGGACAGTCCCTCTTCTGAGCCTTTGATCCCGGGTCCCGCCCGTGAGGCTGTTTATCCCGGGCTCCACCCACCCACTGTAGCCCCGCCTCGCTGTTTCTCCCTTCTATTCATTACAGAGCCGACCGCGCACCTACTCCTGTGACTGCTGCTGAGGTATGAATCACCCCCTGCAGCAGAGCCCCCCCCCCCTGCAGCAGAGCGATCCCCCCTCCCCCAGAGCCGACCCCCCCAGTCCTGGAGCCTGCGTTTGTCTGCAGCTGTTCTCTGACTCCCCCTGTGCGGCTTCTCACTGCTGCAGACACGCGGGGAGTCAGGAAGCTGAGGAGACCGTGCAATCAGCACTTCTCTCTCCTGCAGATAGCACTGGCCAGTAATAACCTATGCAGAGTGACATCTGCAGGCTTCTATTACCGATCAGTGGTCTCCTGCCTGTGGAGCAGAGCTGCTGGGTCCTAGCTTCCCAACAGCTTCAGCTCTGCTTTATCCTGGCTGCCCTACCAGTTAAAGGGAACATGTCAGCAGAAATTTCACAATGAAAGTAAAAGATTCCCCTCTGCAGCTCCTGGGCTGCTTCTAGAAAGGTTCCTGTTGTTATTGTGCCCCCTTTGAGACCTACAAAAATACTTTATGAAGTCTTACCTTTTTGTATGCAAATGTGTTTTTATGGTCACGGGGGCGGGCTGTCTGGCGTCCGTTATTCCCCCTCCTGCCGCTTTACGCAGTCCCCCATTGCTCATTTACATACACAAGAACGCCTTCCTCATGTAACTGTCCTCCCGAAGATTTGCGCATGTGAACGCTTTTTCAGGTGATTGCGCAGGCACGAGATTATGGGCGGCGCTGTGATTGTCATCAACAGCGTTAACCAAGTACCCGCCCATAATCTCGTGCCCGCACTTTTCCCTCTGACTCCACCATTATGCGCAAGTGCTGGCCATATGAACCATGTTACCTATTACCGCTTGCACGAGATTATGGGCGGGTACTTGGATGACTTTGCTGATGACAATCACAGCGCCGCCCATAATCTCGCGCCCACGGTAATAGGTAACGTGGTTCATATGGCCAGTGCTTGCGCATAACGGTGGAGGCAGAGTGAGAAGCGCGGGCACGAGATTATGGGCAGGTACTTGGATGACGCTGCTGATGACAATCACAGCGCCGCCCATAATCTCGCGCCTGCGCAATCACCTCAAAAGCGTTCACACTTTGCACAGTGCTCAGTCCCGCGAGAGTGGCACTGGGCATGCACAAAACTTCAGGAGGACAGTTACATGAGGAAGGCGTCCTCATGTATGGAAATGAGCAATGGGGGACGGCGTACAGCGGCAGGAGGGGGAATAACGGACGCCAGGCAGCCCGCCCCCGTGACCATAAAAACAGATTTGCATACAAAAAGGTAAGACTTCATAAAGTATTTTTTTAGGTCTCAAAGTGGGCACAATAACAACAGGAACCTTTCCAGAATTCATCCCAGGAGCTGCAGAGGGGAATCTTTTATTTTTTTTGCTAAATTTCTGGTGACAGTTTCCCTTTAAAGGGAACCTATCAGGTGCAATCTGCACTCAGAGCCAGGAGCAGTTCTGGGTGTATATTGCTATTCCCTCCCTAACCGTCCCTGTATACACTAGCATAGATAAAGGCATCTATAGAAAAAGTATTTTTAAAGAGCTTATATCTTATGCTAATTAGCGCGGGGACTAGTCCCAAGGGCGTTACTTCACTTGGCTAGTCGGCTCATATAGCGTGTTAGTACTCACACAGGGGCGTAATAACATGCTAACATGCTATGCGAGCCGACTAGCCAAGTGAAGTAACGCCCTTCGGACTAGTCCCCGCGCTCATTAGCATAAGATATAAGATCTTTAAAAATATTTGTTCTTGATCTCTTTATCTATGCTAGTGTATACAGGGACGGTTAGGCAGGGATTAGCAATATGTACCCAGAACTGCTCCTGACTCTGAGTGCATATTGCACCTGACAGGTTCACTTTAAAGGGAACCTGTCACCAGATTTGGGGCCTATAAGCTGCGGCCACCACCAGCGGGATCTTATGTACACATTCTAACATGCTGCATACCTCCCAACCGTCCCGGATACAGCGGGACTTTCACGCTTTACGTTGTTTGTCCCGTTGCCACGGGCGGGACGGCCGGCTCCCGGGCTCCGCCCACCCACTCTCTCTCCGCCTCCCTGCTTTTTCCTCCTACCATCCTAGTAGACGTGGCATAGAGAGGAGCGCTGCCTGTGCTGCTGCTGGTACAGTAAACTAATCTCCCCAGCGCTGATTTCCCTCCCTCCCCCCTCACCCCCGGCCGGAGCCTGTCTGTGCGGTCGGCCGGCCGCCTGTCTGTGCGGTCGGCCCGCCACCTGTCTGTGCGGGCGCCCCCCTGCCGCCTGTCTGTGCGGGCGCCACCCGCCGCCTGTCTGTGCGGGCGCCCCCCGCCGCCTGTCTGTGCGGGCGCCCCCCTGCCGCCTGTCTGTGCGGGCGCCCCCCTGCCGCCTGTCTGTGCGGGCGCCCCCCTGCCGCCTGTCTGTGCGGGCGCCCCCCTGCCGCCTGTCTGTGCGGGCGCCCCCCGCCGCCTGTCTGTGCGGGCGGCCCGCCGCCTCATTGTGCGGGCAGCCGGCCGCCTCTCTGTGCGGGCGGCTGGCCGCCTCTCTGTGCGGGCGGCCCGCCGCCTGTCTGTGAAGGCGGCCGGCCGCCTGTCTGTGAGGGCGACCGGCCGCCTCACTGTGCGGGCGACCGGCCGCCTCACTGTGGCTGCCTGCGTGTCCGTGCTGGAGGCCCGCCGGCTGCCTGCGTGTCCGTGCTGGAGGCCCGCCGGCTGCCTGCGTGTCCGTGCTGGAGGCCCGCCGGCTGCCTGCGTGTCCGTGCTGGAGGCCCGCCGGCTGCCTGCGTGTCCGTGCTGGAGGCCCGCCGGCTGCCTGCGTGTCCGTGCTGGAGGCCCGCCGGCTGCCTGCGTGTCCGTGCTGGAGGCCCGCCGGCTGCCTGCGTGTCCGTGCTGGAGGCCCGCCGGCTGCCTGCGTGTCCGTGCTGGAGGCCCGCCGGCTGCCTGCGTGTCCGTGCTGGAGGCCCGCCGGCTGCCTGCGTGTCCGTGCTGGAGGCCCGCCGGCTGCCTGCGTGTTTGTGCTGAATGGGTGTGGATGGGGAGTGGATATGGGCGTGACTGTGAAATGGGTGTGGCTAGGGGGCGTGGCCTAAAAATTTGCCGCGGCGCGCTACGCGCGCCGCAAACTTTGTCCCTCTTTTCCTTCTTTAAAAGTTGGGAGGTATGCTACTACTACTCCAGCAGGATACAGCTAAACCCCCACTAGGTGGAGGCATCACAGGTGCAGGTGGAGCCATTCACACTCAGTTCTAAATATGGAGGAGGTGATTGCTGGATGGTAAAACTGCACACTAGTGGCTTGCATAGAGCACTGTTCACACTAGCAGACGCACAGTCACAAACCCGCAGCCTATTAGGTGACACCCATACTATTAGATCAGGCGGGCTGCCAAGCCATACCCCCACTGCGCGCTACGTAGGGACAGAAACTCTGATAGCAAGGCCTAACAAAAAGGGGCCTGGCTGTATCCTGTACAAAAAAAGTTTTTGAGGTTTTTTGTTAGCGTTATGGCCATGAGACGTCTGGGCACGCTCTGTATACAGGCCGTGTAATACTCTGCTGGGCACTCTCTGTATACAGGCCGTGTAATACTCTGCTGGGCACTCTCTGTATACAGGCCGTGTAATACTCTGCTGGGCACTCTCTGTATACAGGCCGTGTAATACTCTACTGGGCACTCTCTGTATACAGGCCGTGTAATACTCTGCTGGGCACTCTCTGTATACAGGCCGTGTAATACTCTGCTGGGCACTCTCTGTATACAGGCCGTGTAATACTCTGCTGGGCACTCTCTGTATACAGGCCATGTAATACTCTTCTGGGCACGCTCTGTATACAGGCCATGTAATACTCTGCTGGGCACGCTCTGTATACAGGCCGTGTAATACTCTGCTGGGCACTCTCTGTATACAGGCCGTGTAATACTCTGCTGGGCACGCTCTGTATACAGGCCGTGTAATACTCTGCTGGGCACTCTCTGTATACAGGCCGTGTAATACTCTGCTGGGCACGCTCTGTATACAGGCCGTGTAATACTCTGCTGGGCACTCTCTGTATACAGGCCGTGTAATACTCTGCTGGGCACTCTCTGTATACAGGCCGTGTAATACTCTGCTTGGCACTCTCTGTATACAGGCCGTGTAATACTCTTCTGGGCACTCTCTGTATACAGGCCGTGTAATACTCTGCTGGGCACTCTCTGTATACAGGCCGTGTAATACTCTGCTGGGCACTCTCTGTATACAGGCCGTGTAATACTCTGCTGGGCACTCTCTGTATACTGGCCGTGTAATACTCTGCTGGGCACTCTCTGTATACAGGCCGTGTAATACTCTGCTGGGCACGCTCTGTATACATGCTGTGTAATACTCTGCTGGGCACTCTCTGTATACAGGCCGTGTAATACTCTGCTGGGCACGCTCTGTATACATGCCGTGTAATACTCTGCTGAGCACTCTCTGTATACAGGCCGTGTAATACTCTGCTGGGCACTCTCTGTATACAGGCCGTGTAATACTCTGCTGGGCACTCTCTGTATACAGGCCGTGTAATACTCTGCTGGGCACGCTCTGTATACAGGCCGTGTAATACTCTGCTGGGCACTCTCTGTATACAGGCCATGTAATACTCTGCTGGGCACTCTCTGTATACAGGCCGTGTAATACTCTGCTGGGCACTCTCTGTATACAGGCCGTGTAATACTCTGCTGGGCACTCTCTGTATACAGGACGTGTAATACTCTTCTGGGCACTCTCTGTATACAGGCCGTGTAATACTCTGCTGGGCACTCTCTGTATACAGGCCGTGTAATACTCTTCTGGGCACTCTCTGTATACAGGCCGTGTAATACTCTGCTGGGCACTCTCTGTATACATGCTGTGTAATACTCTGCTGGGCACGCTCTGTATACAGGCCATGTAATACTCTGCTGGGCACGCTCTGTATACATGCTGTGTAATACTCTGCTGGGCACTCTCTGTATACAGGCCGTGTAATACTCTGCTGGGCACGCTCTGTATACAGGCCATGTAATACTCTGCTGGGCACTCTCTGTATACAGGCCGTGTAATACTCTGCTGGGCACTCTCTGTATACAGGCCGTGTAATACTCTTCTGGGCACTCTCTGTATACAGGCCGTGTAATACTCTTCTGGGCACTCTCTGTATACAGGCCGTGTAATACTCTGCTGGGCACTCTCTGTATACAGGCCGTGTAATACTCTGCTGGGCACTCTCTGTATACAGGCCGTGTAATACTCTTCTGGGCACTCTCTGTATACAGGCCGTGTAATACTCTTCTGGGCACTCTCTGTATACAGGCCGTGTAATACTCTTCTGGGCACTCTCTGTATACAGGCCGTGTAATACTCTGCTGGGCACTCTCTGTATACAGGCCGTGTAATACTCTTCTGGGCACTCTCTGTATACAGGCCGTGTAATACTCTTCTGGGCACTCTCTGTATACAGGCCGTGTAATACTCTTCTGGGCATGCTCTGTATACAGGCCGTGTAATACTCTGCTGGGCACTCTCTGTATACAGGCCGTGTAATACTCTGCTGGGCACTCTCTGTATACAGGCCGTGTAATTGTGAGGCCCCAGCAGTATTGTGTCGGTGCATTACCTTCAGGGACTCCACGCAGCTGGGTCTTGTCACAGGTAGGAGATCTTCTATTTAGGATTGTCGTGACGCCACTCTCAGAATTGCGGTCAATGGGGACCGCCACTGCAGATTAAGGGATGCCTGGGGCTGATGGTGGGTGCAGTCGGTTGTAATAGCCTCCTGAGAGTGAGGCAAGCCCCAGGTCCCTGTGTAAGTGTGTGGAACCACAAGGCGCAGAATAACTCAACACAAGCAGAATGTCTTTCAGGGGTTTTACTCACTGTTGATGGCAGGGTGAGTAACCCGGGCGTTGCTGGGATGAACCAGGCTGGAACCAGGTGTCCTTCAGGCTGACTGATGAGGGTGGCTACCGACTCGCCTTCCTTAGCCCTTTACGTTTTGGGGTAACCCCGACTTTTAGTCCCTATGGGGGTCACCCAGGGAAGTTGCTGGTGCCTCTCTCCCCTTCGTTTTGGCCCGTTTGCTTGTAGCCTGGACCAGGACACTCCGGCAGCTTGCCTCCTGTGAACTATGGGCCCTAACTGTGGCTACGTGGCTGCGGACTCTGTAGTGTGGTCTTGGGGGTGTGAAGTGCCCCCTCAAGCAGGTTTGGCAGAAGAAAGCTGGATCTATCTCCGCACTGGGACCTGCTACCCGTTTGGGCCTGGTAACTCCCTGGCAGTCTCCTTACTTCCCACTCCGTTGCTCTCTCTTTAGCTGTGTGTGGATTTCGGGTAGCACTACTAGGTGACCGTTCTCCCCCGTCGGTAGTCACTGCGCGGACGCTGTTAGACTGCAACAGCTCCAGGGTCTGCTTCTGCTCCCCCCTGAGCTGCACACTAAACCGGCTCACTCATGGGACCTGCACTGCTGCTCCTGTCTGAGCTCCACTTCCATGCTGCTCACTCCTCCACACTCTGCTTCAGACTTCTCTCTGTCCTGTCTTTCCCTTTTTCCCTTCGTGCCTGCCTACGTCACCTAGCAACCAGGCTCTCTACCACACCCCTTGAGTGGAGATGGAGGCTTTGCACCGGCTTCGCCCCCTCCTGGGATCCCCAGGGGTCCTCCCAAAGGTACATGTGTGAGACCTGATCACTATGCGCCTGTGTAGTCACACCTCGGTCAGCCTTCTGGATTACCTGTGTTGTACTGTCCCCAGCATGGGTGCAGTACTCAGTGGTGCCTGACCAGGTCAGGGGCGCCACATTCCCCCTTAGTTATCACCAGCACGTCCTCGGGCTGCAAGACAACATTTTAAAATGCATAAAACATTAAAACATCGTAAAACATTTTAAAACCACCAGGTACCATACATCACCACCCTCCACCCACAAGTCCGTTAACCCACCCAAAACCCTCTCACGTTGGCCGCGCCTTCAGCCACTTCTGGCAGGATGTAGAGGCGGCTTTCATGGTCGGGTGGTTTCAGGGTATACCTGGCCTGGTGGAGCCGCGCCTTCAGCCTCTTCTGGCAGGATGTAGAGGCGGCCTCCACTGTTGGTGCTGACCAGGTACCCTCTTTGTGGTGGAGAGCCAGGCCCCATAAACAGGCGTGCTCCCTGGTTGCAGGTGAGCCAGGCCCCATAAACAGGCGTGCTCCCTGGTTGCAGGCGAGCCAGGCCCCTAAACAGGCTGGCTCTGGTGGTGGTACCTCTGGGGTAACTATTTACACTGCGAGAGTTTGTGGCTATAGCCAGTTCATAGCCTTAAGGTTCATGGGTTTCTCACACTAGTTCATGTCGGCACATTTCTTGAACATTAACGTTGCAAACTTTTCAAAACTTTAACTTGCTGTACTTCCTACTTTGCTTTACACAGATTCCTCCTCACCAGGGCTTGGGCCTGTAGGGCTGTGGCACCTGTTGCTTTCTCCATCTCTGTCATCATCTGTAGTGGTCTCATCAATGGGTTCTTTATCTTTTCTTTCCTCTTCTTCTTTGTTTCTGTAGGGATTTCTGGGACATGGTGTAACATCTAGGGCATACCATCCTCTTTCTCCTTGATGCATTGTGAATTCCACTGTATCTCCCATCTGTAAGTTTCTTCCTGGATGTCCTCTAGGCAAATGGGCTCTAACATCCCTTCTGTTCACAAAGATGCCTTCTTTCATACCAGGTGCAACTATGAAACCATATCCACTCTTCAAACTGAAGTCTTCCACAACTCCTCGACAAAGTGGGCCTCTGACCTGGGATTTAGCTCTCCTTAAAGACCGGTTCTCTTCCAAGTCTCTGGCTGTTACTTCATCTTTTCTATCCGGAGATTGCGGTGCAGGGGAAAACTTTGTTCTGCTGCGGCGCCGTGTCTTGCGGGCTGGATTCTGCTGGGCTGCTACTTCACCGCTTGCAGGCTCCCAGGTGAGGTTTCTGGACAAATCTTCCTCAGCGGAGGGTGTCGGGCCCTCTTCATCCCAGCGGGAATATGGCAACATCTCTGGCTCTGGGCATGGATCCACTGCTGATGGCTCCGGGGTCAGCTCCTCAGCCTTCTGTCCTCCCCTCCCCCTTAGTTCTTCTGGGCACTCCTCTTGTGGCAGCGCTAGGGATGGATTTTCATCAGCAGGCCAGGGCGGTGGACTCTTTGACGTGGATGTTGCAGGAGTCTTCCTGTGGGTGTGCGGAGGGAGCAGATACCGGTCCACCATCTCCTGTGGGAACTGGGCCTCTAGGTCAGCCTTCAGCTTCCAGTATTCGGGGTCCTCTCCCAGCAGGGACTTCCTAGCAGGGACTTCCTTGGACTGGGGAGCGGTGTCTGCTCTGGCCTTGCAGGCCGGGGTAAATACTTGTACAATCTTGTCTTTGTGGGCCGTGCCCTGCATGGCGGCGGCCTGGTCTTGGCGGGCCGAGCTGGGCGTCGCCGCGGCGACCTGGATCAGCGTCGCTGTTGCAGTCTTAGCGGGCATCGCTACTGTGGCCGGTTCTTGGCGGGCCGGGCAGGGCATCGCTGCGGCGGCCTGGATTGGCGTCGCAGCTGCGATGGGATCTGTGCAGGCTGGGCTGGACGTCGCTACAGCGATCTGGGCTTGGCGGGCCGGACCTAGCATGGCGGCGGCCTGGGTCAGCGTCACACCTGCGGCGTGGAGGAGGGTCGCGGCTGCGGAGGGATCTTGGCGGGCCGCACCTGGCGTGGCTGCGGCCTGGTTTAGCGTCGCCGCGCCGGGCGCCTCTTCAGGGACCGCGGGCGTGGCAGCAGGGGTCGGGGCACTCGCGCTGGCAAGGGCAACACTGGACTCACCCATCGGTGGCACCATCGGGGTCTGAGTCGTCGCCGCTCGGTCTGGCACTCGTCGTGCGGTTCCCCTCTCATAGGCCTGAACCGCTGCAGCCATCTCCAGAAGCTCCGTGCGTCCCTCTCTGATCTGCTCTACGACCCTGGCCTCCAGTCGGTCGCAAAACTGGGCAAGTTCCCGATACCACCAGGCAGCGGAGCCTGGCTCTGGGTCTCTGCGTCCAGACGCCATTTCCTCTGCGCCTCCTTCTTCTAGTAGCAGGCTTCTGGCTCCCTTTCTGTCCCGACGTCTCTGAACGCCTCCGCTCCCATCACTTGCGAGGTCAGGACTCTGCAGGGGATCTCTGGGTAGCCACACCTCTTCGTGGGCGGTAACTTCTCCCAGCGCGGGCTGCTGTTGTTTTTCAGCGCGCTTTTCATGGTGGCAATATGGCGGCGCTTCCAATTTTTCAAGCGGACCGCCCAGGCACATGGTCACCTGTCTGAACAGGTCTAGTCCTTATCCTGTTCGTGACGCCAGATGTGAGGCCCCAGCAGTATTGTGTCGGTGCATTACCTTCAGGGACTCCACGCAGCTGGGTCTTGTCACAGGTAGGAGATCTTCTATTTAGGATTGTCGTGACGCCACTCTCAGAATTGCGGTCAATGGGGACCGCCACTGCAGATTAAGGGATGCCTGGGGCTGATGGTGGGTGCAGTCAGTTGTAATAGCCTCCTGAGAGTGAGGCAAGCCCCAGGACCCTGTGTAGGTGTGTGGAACCACAAGGCGCAGAATAACTCAACACAAGCAGAATGTCTTTCAGGGGTTTTACTCACTGTTGATGGCAGGGTGAGTAACCCGGGCGTTGCTGGGATGAACCAGGCTGGAACCAGGTGTCCTTCAGGCTGACTGATGAGGGTGGCTACCGACTCGCCTTCCTTAGCCCTTTACGTTTTGGGGTAACCCCGACTTTTAGTCCCTATGGGGGTCACCCAGGGAAGTTGCTGGTGCCTCTCTCCCCTTCGTTTTGGCCCGTTTGCTTGTAGCCTGGACCAGGACACTCCGGCAGCTTGCCTCCTGTGAACTATGGGCCCTAACTGTGGCTACGTGGCTGCGGACTCTGTAGTGTGGTCTTGGGGGTGTGAAGTGCCCCCTCAAGCAGGTTTGGCAGAAGAAAGCTGGATCTATCTCTGCACTGGGACCTGCTACCCGTTTGGGCCTGGTAACTCCCTGGCAGTCTCCTTACTTCCCACTCCGTTGCTCTCTCTTTAGCTGTGTGTGGATTTCGGGTAGCACTACTAGGTGACCGTTCTCCCCCGTCGGTAGTCACTGCGCGGACGCTGTTAGACTGCAACAGCTCCAGGGTCTGCTTCTGCTCCCCCCTGAGCTGCACACTAAACCGGCTCACTCGTGGGACCTGCACTGCTGCTCCTGTCTGAGCTCCACTTCCATGCTGCTCACTCCTCCACACTCTGCTTGAGACTTCTCTCTGTCCTGTCTTTCCCTTTTTCCCTTCGTGCCTGCCTACGTCACCTAGCAACCAGGCTCTCTACCACACCCCTTGAGTGGAGATGGAGGCTTTGCACCGGCTTCGCCCCCTCCTGGGATCCCCAGGGGTCCTCCCAAAGGTACATGTGTGAGACCTGATCACTATGCGCCTGTGTAGTCACACCTCGGTCAGCCTTCTGGATTACCTGTGTTGTACTGTCCCCAGCATGGGTGCAGTACTCAGTGGTGCCTGACCAGGTCAGGGGCGCCACATAATACTCTGCTGGCACTCTCTGTATACAGGCCGTGTAATACTCTTCTGGGCACGCTCTGTATACAGGCCGTGTAATACTCTGCTGGGCACTCTCTGTATACAGGCCGTGTAATACTCTTCTGGGCATGCTCTGTATACAGGCCGTGTAATACTCTGCTGAGTACTCTCTGTATACAGGCCGTGTAATACTCTGCTGGGCACTCTGTATACAGGCCGTGTAATACTCTGCTGGGCACTCTCTGTATACTGGCCGTGTAATACTCTGCTGGGCACGCTCTGTATACAGGCCGTGTAATACTCTGCTGGGCACGCTCTGTATACAGGCCGTGTAATACTCTGCTGGGCACGCTCTGTATACAGGCCGTGTAATACTCTGCTGGGCACTCTCTGTATACAGGCCGTGTAATACTCTGCTGGGCACTCTCTGTATACAGGCCGTGTAATACTCTGCTGGGCACTCTCTGTATACAGGCCGTGTAATACTCTGCTGGGCACTCTCTGTATACAGGCCGTGTAATACTCTTCTGGGCACGCTCTGTATACAGGCCGTGTAATACTCTGCTGGGCACTCTCTGTATATGTGTCACCCTGGGCAAGCCAGGGGACACAGGTCACAACACCACCGCACCCCACACTCCAGGTAGGCACATCTGCTAACCAGAAATCCTTGTTGCCTTCCTCCAGGAGTCTGTTGATGCACACCAGGGGGTGGGCCAGGCGGTTGGCTCCGCCCACCAAGGAGCTCACAGCTCTGGAGGCAGGAAGTGTCAGGCAGATAGCCCCGGGCAGGGGAAGAGTGAAGTCTAGCTGAGGGCTAGAGTAAACAACCAAGAAGTGAAAGTGGAGGAAAGAAAAGGAGTAAAGGAGGAAAGCAAGAAGTGGTGACAGAGCAGAGAGTGTGCAAAGCCTAAGAGCCCAGCTGTGTGTGGGGCTAGAACAGCAAGGTCAGCGACGGCGGTGACTGTTCGGAGGGGGACCGTTTGGAAGTTCCTGGAAGGACCCCGTTGGCTGTGTGCCCGGTGGTCTGGAGCAGTGTTCCGAAGGACAGTCAGCACCAGGGCAGGGGCCTCTCGGACCCCGGCAAGGCTAGGAGTCGCCAAATTTGCCGAATCCGTCAGTGAAGGGGACGTAGATCCCCCAGCAACCAAGTCCCGATTGACGGCAACAGCCCGACCATTACAGGGGAGACACCGCCACCGCCAGGGCACCAGTTTCCCCAGGGCCAGCGCCTGCGGGCAAAGTGTAGAGCTCCTCCGGCCCAGATTGCAGTCGGGGAGCGGGTAACCGGAGGGAATCCACCGCTACCATCAGTCAACACAGGTGTAAGGAAGAGAGACATCACCGTCACCTACCGGGAGTGCAGGTGCAGCCTTCTGTGGGACCGTCCTACCAGCCGTTTGGTTTACCGTACAAACTGTGTCCAAGTCTCAGGCTGAGTGAGTACCACAGTGCCGCAAGGCACAGCGCTGCCCCCGCGTCCCTGCGCCCTCCAGGCCCTACACTTCACATCTCTTCACTGGGCCCCGGGATCACCAACCCCTACCCACGGAGGGGCAACACAACACCTGGCTGCTCCGCATCACCATCCCCGGGACCCCCACACTGAGCAGCGGTGGTGCAATCACCACAACCGTGGGTGGCGTCACAAACTATAACAATCCCCACACCCAACAAACACCCCCCTTTCACTCACGGGCGAGGAGTGTCGCTCGAGGAACCCCGGGATCCGGCCCACGGCTCGAGCCACCACTGAGCAGCTGCCGGACCCGAGCAGAAGGGGTGAGCGCGGTGTGCTGACACCCTCCTCCCCGCCCGCGACAACTTGGCGTCACGAACAGGATCTTACCGCTCTGCCGTCTGGTAGAGGTGCGCCTTGTTACCGCCGGAGGTATCCGGCAGAAAAATTTCAGAAGCCGCCATCTTTGGCGCGAAAAGTTCCTGCTCGCGCGTCTTCTCGAGCAGTAGAGGCGCGAAGGCCAAAACCCCGCCCCGAGAGAGGAGGGGCCGGAAAGAGCTAAGGGGGACGGAAACAAGATGTCTGCGCCCGACGGAGCCGCTGGAGGAGCGGTGGTCGCAGCCGCAGCGGCACCCGCAGATGGGAATGGGCCTGCCCAGGTCCCGGCCGTACCGGCGGGAGGTGCCGCGGCCCCCGCGCTTGCTCAGGTCATGCCATTTTCCTTGCCCTATGCGCCCGGAGCTGCCTGGCTACCGCAGTATGACGGGAAACCGGATGCCCTACAGGCCTTCTGGAAAAAGCTTAACCCGTTGCTAGAGCTGTACCCCCTGACTGATAAGCAACGTGCAGCGATAGTGCTAGGCCAGCTAACCGGTGCGGCGGAGCAGGAAGCGGAGACCTGGGCCGAGGGGGACCGGCTCTCTGTAGCCACCATCTTCGAGAAGCTACAGACTGCCTTCGAGACCCGGACCGAAGCTGAGCTGAGGATGCAGTTTTACCAGTGCCGGCAACGAGCTGGGGATAGCATTCGGGACTATGCTCTACGTCTGCAGACCGCCCTCCGCACGCTGAAGCGAGTGAACTCTATTAATGAGGCGGACAGCAACAAGATGTTAGTGGAGCAATTTGCGCAGGGGATGAGGTCCCCTGAGGATCGTAAACAACTCCGGCTGTGGGCCCTGGAACACCCTGATGTGGACTTTGCTGTGTTAAAAGAGCGGGCTATCAAAGCACTACAGCCCCCAGCTGCTGAAGTTCTGGAACCCGTCCCGTGGCCCGCCGAGACAGCTCCGGTTGTGGCGGCCTCAGCCAAACCAACCTCCTTAATACCTGCAGCCCCGAGCAGCACAGTGGAAGAACTGGCAGCCCAGGTCCGTCGCATGGACGGAGACCTTGCCAAGATCCTTGCTGCGCTACAACCTCTGACCAGATCTCAGCCTCCGGCACAGATACAGCTTGCTGACAGTCCCGAAGATGTTCCCTGGATGCAGCGGAGAAGCGCTAACAACCCGCGGAGCAGACCTCCAATCTGCTACAATTGCCGTAAACCGGGCCATTATTACCGACAGTGCCCGTTAAACGAGCAACCCCTGGGGCCCCGGGCCAATCCTCAGGAGTAGAACACCGTGGCCCCCCGGACTGGCGAGACCGATATGTCGGGGCCCGCCCTATCATCCCTGTGGCTGTGGACGGCATACCAGTGATGGCTCTCTTGGACACTGGATCACAGGTAACTACCATACCGTACACGTTGTACCAGCGGTATTGGGCCGTAGATGAACTGGCGCCCCCAGACAATAGTATAACATTGATTGCTGCTAATGGACTTCCATTGACCCAGGTGGGGTATAAACAAGTGGCTATGACAGTGGGGCAAGCTGAACTGCAACACCAGGGTATGATTGTGATCATGAATGAACCCAGTGATCATAACCCGAAAATAGTGCTGGGAACCAATGTGATGGAACACTGCATGGCTGATGTGTTGAACCTATTGCAACAGCTGGCCGCTACGGCGGCGGGGAGCCGGCAGAGGGCTGTGCAGCGTGAGATCCGCGCCCTGATGTACCGCCAGCATGTAAGCTCAACCGGAGGGGAGATTGGTGGAGTGAGAGTGATGGATGTTGCTCCATTGACTGTGCCCCCTAGGAGTGAGATGATGATTTGGTGTAGGGCAGCGGTAGGGCCTCAGGGGCGTGACTACCCTGCGATGATGGAGCCCATGCCTTCCGAGCACTGGCCCACTGTAGTAGCCGCCCGAGGGGTGGTGGATGTGAAGAAAGGGAGAGTGCCCGTGAGAGTGTTGAACTGTGGGGAGGAAGAAGTCAGGCTCCCCCGGTATGCCACCATTGCCAAGCTGCTCACCCTGGACCCTCACACTATCCAGGAAGCCAGTCCATCCACACTCCCACCTACCACCAACACTTCCCCACCCCAGGGGGACACAAAGGAGTGGCACCAACAGCTCCATGTAGGCACTGATGATACCCCTACACATCACAGGGCAGGGGTACACAGGGTGGTGCAGGAGTACGAACAGGTTTTCAGTAAGCACCCCCTAGACTTTGGGCAGATTAAGGGGGTCCAACACCACATTCCCACGGGAGAACATCCCCCTATCAAAGAGAGGTATAGACCTATTCCCCCTGCACATTACCAGTGTGCCAAAGATATGTTGAAGAATATGAAGGAGGCAGGGGTTATTCGGGACAGCTGTAGTCCCTGGGCCGCTCCGTTGGTACTGGTCAAGAAGAAGGATGGTACTATGCGGATGTGTGTGGACTACCGGAAGATCAACCAGATAACCCATAAAGATGCCTATCCGTTGCCTCGTATCGAAGAGTCTTTGGCTGCACTGAGAACTGCAAACTACTTCTCGACCCTTGACCTCACCAGCGGATACTGGCAAGTGGCCGTGGCCCCGGAGGACCGGGAGAAGACCGCCTTCACCACCCCGATGGGACTCTGCGAATTCAATAGCATGCCGTTTGGGCTGTGCAATGCCCCCGGGACTTTCCAACGGCTGATGGAGTGCTGTTTGGGACATTTAAACTTTGAGACCGTCCTGCTGTATTTGGATGATGTGATTGTTTATTCCCAGACGTATGAAGCCCATCTGGAGCACCTGGCCGAGGTGTTCGCGTCCCTTGCTAAGTACGGGATGAAGTTGAAGCCCTCAAAATGCCACCTGCTGAAACCCAGGGTGCAATATCTAGGGCATGTGGTGAGTGCAGATGGTGTCGCCCCCGACCCTGAGAAGATCACTGCTATCCAAAGCTGGCCGAGGCCCACTACCGTGAGGGAGGTAAGGCAGTTTTTGGGTCTGGTGGGGTACTATCGGCGCTTTATAAAGGGGTACACGAAGATGGCCGCCCCCATGCAAGATCTCCTCGTGGGACAGACCAAAGGTGGTAGACCCGTCGGAGCCCCACTGTCGTGGGAGGACAAGCATGAGGAGTCCTTTTGCCAGTTGAAGGCGGCCCTGACCGGAGAAGAGGTCCTGGCGTACCCTGACTACGGGCGCCCATTCATCCTCCACACGGACGCCAGTAATGTGGGGCTAGGAGCGGTCCTCTCCCAGGTCCAGGATGGAAAGGAGAAGGTGATCGCCTACGCCAGCCGAAAACTCCGGCCGACCGAAAGGAACCCTGAGAACTATAGCTCTTTCAAGCTCGAGCTACTGGCGTTGGTGTGGGCTATCACGGAGCGGTTCCGTCACTATTTGGCGGCAGCAAAATTCACCGCATTCACGGACAACAATCCGCTGACTCACTTGAACACGGCCAAGTTGGGCGCGCTGGAGCAGCGGTGGGTAGCCCGGTTAGCCAACTATGATTTCACCATAAAGTACCGAGCTGGTCGTGTCAACATCAATGCAGATGCACTCTCCCGGATGCCCCATTTGTCAGAAGAGGGGTGCGAGGATGACGACCTTGAGGAGATTGAGTTGCCTGCGTTTCACCAGCCGCCTCCTGAGAAGGTACAAGTATGTCAGCAAAGGGTGTATCTGGACCCGCGGCCCAGTCAAGAGTGGCAGGACGCCCAGGACCAAGCGCCGGCTGTTCGCCTTGTCAAGACTCTGGTGGAACAAGGCGCCATGGGAATGGACCCTAGCGCTCCAGCCGAAGCCCAACGCTTGTGGAAAGAACGAAAACGGCTCTACCTACACCAAGGGAGGCTGTGCCGTGAGCTGATCAACCCAAAGACCCATGAGAAAATATGCCAGTTGATCGTTCCTCAAGCTGAGGTCGCTACTGTCCTGCAGGCGTACCATGATGGTGCTGGCCACTTCGGGTGGAAAAAGCTGGAGATGCTGTTGAGGGAGCGGTTCTATTGGAGTGGGATGCGGGAATCGGTGGAAGCCTGGTGCCGAGAGTGCGGTCCTTGTACACTGAGGAGAAAGGACGAGACTAGCCAGAGGGCACCATTACATCCCATCGTTACCCATCAGCCGCTGGAACTGGTCGCCCTGGACCATGTCAAGCTCACCCCTAGCCGAAGTGGGTACACCTACGCATTGACCATGGTAGACCACTACTCAAGATTTATGGTGGTAGTCCCCGTTAAGGACCTAACTGGTCGAACCGCTGCTCGAGCGTTCCAGGCTTATTTCTGCCGACCCCATGGGTACCCCGAGAAGGTGCTGACAGACCAAGGTCCGGCTTTTGAAGCAGAAGTGTTTCACGAATTCTGCCAGTTGTACGGCTGCAAGAAGATCCGGACCACTCCGTACCACGCCCAAACCAACGGCATGTGCGAGAAAATGAATCACTTGGTCCTGGGGCTCCTCAAGACGCTGCCGCTGGAAGAACGGAACATGTGGCCGGAAAAGTTGCCCGACTTGGTCGACATGTACAATAATATCCCGTCCAGCTCGACGAAGTGCACCCCAGCGTATCTGATGAGGGCTCGGCCTGGCCGCCTGCCGGTGGATCTAGAGATGGGGTTGGAGGCCCCAGAAGCACTCCCTTCAACGGCAGAGTGGGAAAGTCGGAGGAGGGCACAGTACCGGCAAATCCAGGAGTATGTGGAGAAAAACCTCGGTCGAAGTCGAGAACAGCAAGAGCACCGGTTCAATCAGAAGGCGCCCGCAGGTCCTTTCCAGCCAGGAGATGTGGTGCTGAAATGGAAGAGAAAAGCCCACAAGCTGGATGATCAGTGGGAGCAGGTCCCTTACGTCATACAACCCACAGCATGGGAAGATGGGAAGACCTACCAGATCAGTCGTGACCAAGGGGGCACCCTGGCCACTGTTTCCCGGGACCATCTAAAAAAATGCCCCCCAGCGTTGAAGGCAGAGGCTGAAGTACCGGTTCCTTCACCCGTGGAGAAGGCAGCAGAGGTAATCCACACTGTAATGGGTGACTTCCCAGCAAACTGGCCTACACAGAACGGCGCGGTGATACTTCCAGTGATACTGTTCCCACAACCCGTGGATGAAGAAGTAGTGGAAGCGGTTAACCGTGAGCCAGAGCCAGTGCCAGTGCCCAGGGATGAACCTGTACCCAGCCCCCCTGCACCTCCGCCTGCTCCACACTATAGCAGGGAGGAGGAACCGATTGTTCCCTCTACCCCACTGTCTAGCACCACTGACACCGGGCCCCGAAGGTCCACCCGTTCCAACCTAGGTAGACCCCCACTTAGGTACAGGGAGACCGTTCTATGAGTAAGAGGGGTCCGCAAATGTAAAAGAGTGTTGTGTGTCTGTTTGAAAGTTTTGAAAGTTTGAAAGTTTTGCCAATAATGAAAATGATCCGAAGAAGTCACCTGATTTGTTGTTGATTTGCAACCGGCTGGAGCCGGCACCGTTGTCCCCGTGGGGACCGTTTAAAATGCATGGGAACTATCCATGGACAAGCCCGTGAACTCTGCAGGGCAACCACAAACGTTAGTGGCTTGTATATATGTTGGGTACCGTTACCGTTTCCGCAATGCCGCCTCCGGAGAGGCAGGTTGGAGGGAGGGCCCTGAGCAGAGCAGGCCAGGGCCCAGCTGCCAAAGGAACCGGTGGCTACCCTCTGGAGGGAAGGACAGATCCCGCTCGGGTACCGTGTGCTGGACAGTGGGTCAAGGGGTGCTGCCTGGGTTTTAGGGGCAGCATCAGGGCCAGGTTACTTGGGTGGGAGAGAGCGGAAACCGTGACCGTATACCGTTGAAACGTTAAAAGTAAATGTGCCTCCCGTCTTGGGAAGAGTTTATTAAAAATGTTATGCATGTTTGTTTAACCCTGTTATCCCCTTTTTACAGAAAAATAAAACCGGTGTAGGACGGCAGCCCGCGGACGGTCTGCATTTTGCTAAGGGGGAATGTGTCGCCCTGGGCAAGCCAGGGGACACAGGTCACAACACCACCGCACCCCACACTCCAGGTAGGCACATCTGCTAACCAGAAATCCTTGTTGCCTTCCTCCAGGAGTCTGTTGATGCACACCAGGGGGTGGGCCAGGCGGTTGGCTCCGCCCACCAAGGAGCTCACAGCTCTGGAGGCAGGAAGTGTCAGGCAGATAGCCCCGGGCAGGGGAAGAGTGAAGTCTAGCTGAGGGCTAGAGTAAACAACCAAGAAGTGAAAGTGGAGGAAAGAAAAGGAGTAAAGGAGGAAAGCAAGAAGTGGTGACAGAGCAGAGAGTGTGCAAAGCCTGAGAGCCCAGCTGTGTGTAGGGCTAGAACAGCAAGGTCAGCGACGGCGGTGACTGTTCGGAGGGGGACCGTTTGGAAGTTCCTGGAAGGACCCCGTTGGCTGTGTGCCCGGTGGTCTGGAGCAGTGTTCCAAAGGACAGTCAGCACCAGGGCAGGGGCCTCTCGGACCCCGGCAAGGCTAGGAGTCGCCAAATTTGCCGAATCCGTCAGTGAAGGGGACGTAGATCCCCCAGCAACCAAGTCCCGATTGACGGCAACAGCCCGACCATTACAGGGGAGACACCGCCACCGCCAGGGCACCAGTTTCCCCAGGGCCAGCGCCTGCGGGCAAAGTGTAGAGCTCCTCCGGCCCAGATTGCAGTCGGGGAGCGGGTAACCGGAGGGAATCCACCGCTACCATCAGTCAACACAGGTGCAAGGAAGAGAGACATCACCGTCACCTACCGGGAGTGCAGGTGCAGCCGTCTGTGGGACCGTCCTACCAGCCGTTTGGTTTACCGTACAAACTGTGTCCAAGTCTCAGGCTGAGTGAGTACCACAGTGCCGCAAGGCACAGCGCTGCCCCCGCGTCCCTGCGCCCTCCAGGCCCTACACTTCACATCTCTTCACTGGGCCCCGGGATCACCAACCCCTGCCCACGGAGGGGCAACACAACACCTGGCTGCTCCGCATCACCATCCCCGGGACCCCCACACTGAGCAGCGGTGGTGCAATCACCACAACCGTGGGTGGCGTCACGAACTATAACAATCCCCACACCCAACAAACACCCCCCTTTCACTCACGGGCGAGGAGTGTCGCTCGAGGAACCCCGGGATCCGGCCCACGGCTCGAGCCACCACTGAGCAGCTGCCGGACCCGAGCAGAAGGGGTGAGCGCGGTGTGCTGACACCCTCCTCCCCGCCCGCAACATATACAGGCCGTGTAATACTCTTCTGGGCACGCTCTGTATACAGGCCGTGTAATACTCTGCTGGGCACTCTCTGTATACAGGCCGTGTAATACTCTGCTGGGCACTCTCTGTATACAGGCCGTGTAATACTCTGCTGGGCACGCTCTGTATACAGGCCGTGTAATACTCTGCTGAGTACTCTCTGTATACAGGCCGTGTAATACTCTGCTGGGCACTCTCTGTATACAGGCCGTGTAATACTCTGCTGGGCACTCTCTGTATACAGGCCGTGTAATACTCTTCTGGGCACGCTCTGTATACAGGCCGTGTAATACTCTGCTGGGCACTCTCTGTATACAGGCCGTGTAATACTCTTCTGGGCACGCTCTGTATACAGGCCGTGTAATACTCTTCTGGGCACTCTCTGTATACAGGCCGTGTAATACTCTGCTGGGCACTCTCTGTATACAGGCCGTGTAATACTCTGCTGGGCACGCTCTGTATACATGCTGTGTAATACTCTTCTGGGCACTCTCTGTATACAGGCCGTGTAATACTCTTCTGGGCACGCTCTGTATACAGGCCGTGTAATACTCTGCTGGGCACTCTCTGTATACAGGCCGTGTAATACTCTGCTGGGCACTCTCTGTATACAGGCCGTGTAATACTCTGCTGGGCACGCTCTGTATACATGCTGTGTAATACTCTTCTGGGCACTCTCTGTATACAGGCCATGTAATACTCTTCTGGGCACTCTCTGTATACAGGCCGTGTAATACTCTGCTGAGCACTCTCTGTATACATGCCGTGTAATACTCTGCTGGGCACGCTCTGTATACATGCTGTGTAATACTCTTCTGGGCACTCTCTGTATACAGGCCGTGTAATACTCTTCTGGGCACGCTCTGTATACAGGCCGTGTAATACTCTTCTGGGCACGCTCTGTATACAGGCCGTGTAATACTCTTCTGGGCACGCTCTGTATACATGCTGTGTAATACTCTGCACTTTTTTGGGTTGCAAGGAAACAGGAGATCATCAATTAGGGGATGTGGTGTGGTGCTGGTGTTGGTGGTGTAGTTGCAGCAGGGAGAGGACGTGGTCAATCTGTGCCCAAATGAGACATCTTACTTCGGTGCACGCAGGCGACAGGACGCTGTGGGTAATTTATTAGGCCCGAGTACCGCTGCACGAATGGTGAGGTCAGAACAAGTAGAAGTGGTTTTAGATTGGATGTCTGACAGTGCCTCCAGTTCCTTCGTTTTGTCTTCCTCCCAGGGCCTGCGTCACCACCTAGCGCACCAAGGCAAATTCCGGGGCCCTGGACAAACAGGGGGGCCCACTTGCTTGTTAGCAACACTGTCAGCGCTGTTTGCTCGATGGTGTCCCCAGCCCTTTATGGTACTCATTTTTGTATCAGCTAAGTTAAGTAAAACTGAAGATTTTGTAACGACCGTTATACTATTAAGGCTGCTTTCACACATCCGTTTTTTGCCGTCAGGCACAATCCAGTTTGTGCCTGATGCAACGGATCCGTCGCAGATTGTGGTAAAACTGATACGACAGATCCGGTAAAAAAAACGGATCCGTTGTAAAAGTTTGTACCGAGAATCCAGCTATTGCCGTGGGTAACCTGAGTGACGTCACCGCTGATAGCACGACTCACTTCAGTTGCTGCGTGGAGCTCACAGTGAGAGGCGGTGTTCTACAGCCGGTCCTGTCAGCTTCCGATGTAGCAGTGCTGAAAGCGTCGTGGGACCTCGTGTGGATTACGTCGGACCTGGAGGGGTATTTGGGGATTAATAAAGTGGGGAAAAAAAGGGTGTTTTTTGTTTTTTATTTCAAATAAAGGATTTTTCGGTGTTTGTGTTTATTTACTTTCAGTACAGTTTAGTGATGGGGGGTGTCTCAGACGCCTGCCATCACTAAACTAGGACTTAGTGGCAGCTATGGCCTGCCATTAACTCCTTATTACCCCGATTGCCACCGCATCAGGGCAATTGGGATGAGCCGGGTACAGTCCCAGGACTCTCGCATCTAATGGATGCGGCATTTCCGGGCGGCTGCTGGCTGATATTTTTAGGCTGGAGGGCTCCCCATAATGTGGGGCTCCCCATCCTGAGAATACCAGCCCTCAGCCGAGTGGCTTTACCTTGGCTGGTATCAAAATTGGGGGGACCGCATGCCGTTTTTTTAAAATTATTTATTTATTTATTTTACTGCAAGAATTAGACCCACACACCGGCGGCCGACATCGACAGAGAGAGAGACTGACCGACAGAGAGAGAGAGACCGACATCGAGAAAGAGAGAGACCGACAGAGAGAGATCGACAAAGAGAGAGAGAGAGAGATTTTCTAACCAGAAAGGAATTTACATATCTGAGCATGCTCACTTAAAAAAACGGATCCGTCGGTGGAATGCGGTTTTTGCCGCATTACGATGGATCCGGCGCCTATAGGCTTTCATTTTACAACACACCGCACGGCGCCGGATCCAGCACAGTGCGTTCTTTTGCTGGTGACAAAAAACCTTCCCTTGTGCCTCCTTTCCGACAGCCAGACACAGAAAGTTCGCTGGATCCGGCGGACGCCGGATGAAATGCGATGCCTTGCGGCACAATCCGGTGCCATTACAAGTCTATGACGAAAAAACCGGATCCGGCGAGCAAAGACGCCTCATGTGACTCAGGGAATGTCATAAACTATGTTTTGATGGGAAAATTTAACCCCGCGCTTTACAGTTACTTTCCAAAAAACGTGCCTCCATTAAAGTGAATGGAGCTGGAAGCTACAAGTTATTAATAGCAGCTGTGATTGGCTGCTATAGGAGCAAAGGACATTCATACTATAAGAAGCTTATGTGTGAGGTGATATGATGTCGGTGGGGAGACGGATAGAGATAGACACAGACAGAGGCAGACAGGGAAAAAGACAGAGACATTCAGAGACAGATAGGAAAAAAAAGACAGACAGAGAAAGAGACAGAAAGACAGACAGGGAAAGAGACAAACTGAAAGAGAAAAAAAGGCAGACAGAGACAGAGAAAGAGACAGACAGAGGCAGACAGGGAAAGAGACAGACAGGGAAATAGGCAGACGGGGAAAGACATACAGGGAAAGAGATAGAGAGACAGGGAATGAGATAGACAGACAGAAAGAGACAGACAGAAACAGACAGAGACGCAGACAGGGAAAGAGAAAGACAAACACAGATAGAAAGACAGACTGATAGAGAGAGACAGACAGATACAGAGATAGACAGACAGAGAGACAGACAGAAGCAGACAGAAAGAAACAGACAGACAGAGACTGACAGGCCAAGAGACAGACAGAGAGACACAGAGAGATAGAGAGACAGACAGAGACTGGGAGAGAGGCAGAGAAACAGTTACTATCCCGGGTAACGCCGGTACTACAGCTAGTATACATATAAGGGAGAGATCGGATGAAATACTGAATGGGGGATAATGATGTCTGTAGGGAGGATGGAGGCCTCCATTGTGTGTGAGAAGGTACTGGGGGAATCACACTTTGTGTAGGGACATCAGACTGTGGGGAAACGGCAAGGGACATTGTACTATACATGTGGGGGACATGGGCAACTTATACTGTGTGGGGAGAGCTGTGGGGCACTCAGACTATGGGGGATTTGCATGGGGCATTGTGCTGTGTGGGTGGAACTGCAGAGCCCTCATATTGTGTGTGAAGGGATAGGGGGGTACATAATATGTAGGTAGAATTTGGGGGTGTCTGTGTGTTGGGTACTGTGAGAGCAACATACTGTGAGAGGTACTGGAGGAGAATTAAATTATGTATGGAGGGTGATATTGGGGTCATCATACAGTGTCAGGGAAGCTGCGAGAATATAACATTGTGTGTGGGGTGTGAGCCTAGTCTCTTTCATTCTTAGTGACTTTTGGGGGGGTATTTCACTCCTTTAGCCAATTTTGCCCCTCAATGCAAATCTTTAATAGTAGACTTTTAGCACCCCTGTAGATACTAGGGTCTGGTTTTACTGAAACCCCTGTACACATTATAATGGTCAAGATTTTTCTAACACCAGGATATGCCGTTTAATGATCATCCATCGTTCCAGAATAGCATGGTGAATCCTACTCGTAAGGTAGATTTGCCATTCAGGAGTCAGGGAATACCCTGTATTCCCAAAAATAAGACGGGGTCTTATATTATTTTTGACTCAAAAAAATGCGCTAGGGCTTATTTTCAGGGGATGAATATTTTATATTGGCATCAGTGATTGGGTCGCCTGTTTATAGAAATGAATATTCACTCCCTTCCTTATATTATAAGCATACTTTTAAAAGGCTCAAAAATCCTGCTAGGGCTTATTTTCAGGGGATGAATATTTTGTATTGGCATCAGTGATTGGGCCACCTGTTTATGGAAAATTAATATTCACTCCCTTCCTTATATTATAAGTATACTTTAAAAAGGTGGAAAAATCCTGCTTATTTTCAGGGTAGGTCTTATTTTCGGGGTAAGTTTGCACGTTTGAAACCTTATAATAACTTATGTAATCATCTTGCCCTGTAGTGTCCTAGACAAGCCTCAGTGTACAAATAGCCCCTGCCTTGTGCACACAGCGACTGCTCAGTGCATTAACCGCAGGTGACAATAGGAAGGATTATGGCAATTAATCATTGTAACCAGTTCAGCTCAAACATAATGGATTATTGCAGACACACAACGTGCAGCAACCGGGAATGTCACAATGGTAATGTGAAGTGTCCGATCACTGGACACTCATTAACTCGGGACATTGGGCCAAAAATAGAAGCTTGGGTAATGTGACATGAGTGACGACAATAGGCTGTGATCTGGAAGGACGGAGATGTGAGACAGATGGGTAGAACGAACAAATGAGGTCATGATTCTGGTTAGTATGAGTGATATTATGTGAAAGAGTCAGAATAAACTTGGTAGGGTACGCTCCAACTGAACAGCCCTGTCCATAAAAAAAATTAGAGACGTCCATGATTTATTTGAAGTCGAAAAAACTTATATAGACAGGGTTGTAGAGGTAAAACTGCTATCAATACAAATACCTATTTTCTTAGTTGGGGGTAGTCATCTAAGGAGGGGTTTGCTGTTAGTTGGGTGGGGGTAGTCATTTGAGAAGGGGTTTGGTCTTATTTGGGGGTAGTCATATAAGGAGGGGGTAGTTGGGGGGTAGTTGTGGCACCCCTAAGGCTCTCGTCACCACAGGGTATTGCAACTCAATTAAGGTGGTATTCATCTCTGGTAAGGGAGGGGGGGTAATCACATCCACACACTACATACAGTTTAGGAGCCTTCACACAGGGTGGGTTAGCTCAGGGTAGGCAGGGGGGTGGCCATACGATCATAGGACTTTACGGTCACTGAAGCCAGCCACCTGGGGGGCGGGTTCCACTTGGCTTAGAAATAGGCGCAACATGCTCACATCATGAGCAAACCCGTCAGGACCATAGTTCTGGCAAGACATCTCCGGAAGACTTGAACTTTACAGGGCTCGGGCCTTGGAGTGGGAACTTAGCCAGGGTACATAACTGCGGAGGGGGACACCCTAGAAATAGCACTCTCTCTCCTTCTCTCTCACAACACCGGTGGTGGCCCCATTTCCGGACCTGGGATGACCAGGCTGGTAGCCGAAGTTGTGAGTAAACTACACCCTGACCCGCAGAAACTGTGTTGGCTTGTCCTTACCGGTGCCACCGCCCAGCACTTAGGCGCCAACGGCCATCAAATTCTCATCATCCACCCGGGGCCCGCTCAGCCTGTGGGGAGCAACACCATCCCGGCTGCCATAATACCTGCCCCGGCGAGGAATTCTGCAGCGGCCACTACTCCCTGGCCGCATACCACAGGTGGCGTCACTGCAAACTTTCCCCAATAACCCGTTTCCCCCACCATTTACTGCACGCCTCGGGGCAACAGAACTGGGCAAGGCCACCCGTGACATCGTCTGACCCGACCCGTAACGGCCCCGCAACGAGTAGGCTAACCATCTGCCCAGTGGGGCACTGCATAGTCATATAAGGAGAAGTTTTTTCTTTGTTGGGGTCTAGTCATATAAGGAGGGGGTTGCTGTTAGTTGGGTGGGGGTAGTCATTTGAGAAGGGGTTTGGTCTTATTTGAGGGTAGTCATATAAGGAGGGGGTTAGTCTTAGTTGGGGACAGTCATATAAGGAGGGGGTTGGTCCTAGTTGCGTGGTAGTCATATAAAGAAGAGTTCGATCTCAGTTGGGGAAGGTCATTTAAGAAGGGGTTTGCTCTTAGTTGGGTGGGAGGTAGTCATAAAAGAAGGAGTTTGGTGTTAGTTGGAGTAGGTTAAATAAGGAGAAGTTTTCTCTAATTTGGGGCGGGTCAAATAAAGAGGGGTTTGCTCTTAGTTGGGGCACCTAATATAAGGAAGGGTTTACTCTTAGTTGTGGAGGTAATCATATAAGAAGGCGTTTACTCTTAGTTGGGTGGGGGGTAGTCATATAAGAAGGAATTTGCTTCTAGTTGGGGTTGGCTATATAAGAAGGGGTTCGCTCTTAGTTGGGGCACCTTACAAGGTATATGGAGGAGTTTGCTCTTATTTGGAGTGGGTCAAATAAAGAGGTTTGCTCTTACTTGGGACACCTCATATAAGGATGGGTTCACTCTTAGGCTGGTTTCACACTACGTTTATTTAACATGCGTCAGGAACGTTTTTTTGCTGCAAAAGCGGATCCTGCTTTTACAGCAAAAAACGCATGCTAACGCATCTGTTAGTTTGCAGGATCCTGTCACTGGATGTTTAGGGGCGGGCATTGGAGTCATGTGATCGGGAGTGAGGGGAACTAGACTGGGAGCCGGCTTCTGACAGCTGCAGACGCTGGTAACCAAGGTAAACATCGGGCTTGGATACCCGATATTTATCTTGGTTACGAGTGTCTGCAGCTGCTAGGAGCAGGGCTGCCTGCACACGTAACCAACGTAAACATCGGGTAACTAAGAGAAGTGGTTACCCGATATTTACCTTGGTTACGAGTGTCCGCAGCTCTCAGGTGGGAGAGAGAGGGAGGAGAGGGAGGGGGAAAGACAGAGATAGAGAGGGTGAGGGAGGGAGGAGGAGAGAGACAGATCACGCGAGACTGGTTCTGGGCATGCTCAGTAGAGCAAGCAGGATCCTGTCTATCAGCACGCCAGCGTTCACCTGCGTTTGCGTGCTGTTTAGTCAGGATCCGGTGACATGCAGTATTTGGACACAGCTCAAAAACGCTAGAAGTAGCGTTTTTGAAAGATGTTAAAAAACTGCAAGTCGCTGGATCCTCACTATAACGCACGCAAACGCAGGTGAACGCATGTTAACGCGAGTCCATTGCAAATGCATTGAAGTGAAAACGCATTTGCACTGGATCCGTTTTTCCGCTAAATAAACGTTATGGACGGATGTTAAATAAACGTAGTGTGAAACCAGCCTTAAGCCCGCTACACACGCTTCAATATATCTCACAATCCGTCGTTGGGGTCAAGTTGTAAGTGACGCACATCCGGCATCGTTTGTGAGGTATCTGCGTGTGACATCTACGTGCGATCAGGATTGAACGCAAAACCGTTGATCGCAAACACATCGTATCATTCTCTAGAATTGAGCGTTTTGTTGCACGAACCTAGTCAATTGTAACGTGTGACATCCCTCATACGATTTTGGTGTCTGATGCTATGTGCGCAGGTGTGCGCTCTGCACCGCAGCAGCTTAAAAAAGGTCCGCTTCAGAGCGCAGCTGAAAAGCTGCGTTCTGAAGCGCCTCACAATGTCTGTCATTCACTAATCTCTGTCAGTCCGTCACTATCTCTGTCCCTCACTCTCTGTCCATGTCAGTCTATCCCCCTCTCTCATATACTCACCGATCCCCGATCCCCGGCGCTGCACGGCATTCACACTGCTCCGGCGGCTTTTACTGTTTTGAAAAAGCCGGCCGCCCATTAAACAATTTCGTATTCCCTGCTTTTCCCGCCCACCGGCGCCTATGATTGGTTACAGTGAGACACGCCCCCACTCTGAGTGACAGGTGTCACACTGCACCCAATCACAGCAGCCGGTGGGCGTGTCTATACTGTGTAGTGAAATAAATAATTAAATAATTAAAAAAAACGGCGTGCGGTTCCCCCCAATTTTAAAACCAGCCAGATAAAGCCATACGGCTGAAGGCTGGTATTCTCAGGATGGGGAGCTCCACGTTATGGGGAGCCCCCCAGCCTAACAATATCAGCCAACAGCCGCCCAGAATTGCCGCATACATTATATGCGACAGTTCTGGGACTGTACCCGGCTCTTCCCGATTTGCCCTGGTGCGTTGGCAAATTGGGGTAATAAGGAGTTATTGGCAGCCCATAGCTGCCAATAAGTCCTAGATTAATCATGTCAGGCGTCTATGAGACACCCTCCATGATTAATCTGTAAATTACAGTAAATAAACACACACACCCGAAAAAATCCTTTATTAGAAATAAAAAACACAAACATATACCCTGGTTCACCACTTTAATCAGCCCCAAAAAGCCCTCCATGTCCGGTGTAATCCAGGATGCTCCAGCGTCGCTTCCAGCGCTGCTGCATGGAGGTGACCGGAGCCGCAGCAGACACAGCCGCTCCGGTCACCTCCACGCAGCTAATGAACACAGCCGCGCGATCAGCTGCTGTCACTGAGGTTACCCGCTGTTACTGGATCCAGCGGTGGGCGCGGGTAACCTCAGTGACAGCTCAGCTGATCGCGCTACTCACCTCCGCTCCTATCACCTCCACGCACCAGGGCAAATCGGGAAGAGCCGGGTACAGCCCCAGAACTGTCGCATATAATGTATGCGGCAATTCTGGGCGGCTGTTGGCTGATATTGTTAGGCTGGGGGGCTCCCCATAACGTGGAGCTCCCCATCCTGAGAATACCAGCCTTCAGCCGTATGGCTTTATCTGGCTGGTTTTAAAATTGGGGGGAACCGCACAACGTTTTTTTTAATTATTTAATTATTTATTTCACTACACAGTATAGACACGCCCACCGGCTGCTGTGATTGGGTGCAGTGTGACACCTGTCACTCAGAGTGGGGGCGTGTCTCACTGTAACCAATCATAGGCGCCGGTGGGCGGGGAAAGCAGGGAATACGAAATTGTTTAATGGGCGGTCGGCTTTTTCAAAACAGTAAAAGCCGCCGGAGCAGTGTGAATGCCGTGCAGCGCCGGGGATCGGGTATCGGTGAGTATATGAGAGAGGGCTGCTAACTTCAGTAACTTAGGAGATTAGCGGTCACCGGTGAGTCCTTCACAGGTGACCGCTAATCAGGGCGCGACACAGACAGAGCCGCAGCATGACAATGAAGTCGGGGGAAGTTCACCCGAGTTCATTCTGACAGTGCGGCTCTGTCTGTGTCTGCTGTCATCTGCCATTCAGCTCTGCTACATGGCTGTCTGTGTCTGCTGTCAGCGGCCATGTAGCAGAGCTGAATGGCAGATGACATAGTAAAAACGCATCCCACATTACACACGCTTGGCAAGTCAATAAATAAAAAAAAAAAAGGTGCCCAATGCATACGTCACAGAACACATGATCTAAAGGATCGCACACAAAATTGACCAATTTAACATAGACTACTAACGCACGTGTGGCAGCAAATGAACGACCTACGTGCAATCTCATAAGATGCCGTATGCAACCTGGGCGTGTTACATCGCAAATGCGATTGTACAACTAATTGCAACGTGTAAAGTGGGCTTTAGTTGGGGTGGGCCATATAAGGAGGGGTTCGCTCTTAGTTGGGGAACATCATAAAAGGAGGGGTTTTCCAAGGTACTAACTAATGAAAAAAATTACCCAATTCTTAAAATAATTTATTTCAGGTTCCGCTCTTCTGCTAATAATACAAGGGTATTCACCGGCTCTATAGACATGTTATAGCACAGTCACCTGAGCTCACTAATTTGATGGGACTAGCTGAGTAATTTATGTACATGGTGCTTCATAAATGTCCCTTAACAGATGATGTTGTAGAAAGTGGGGTCCGGTATGTCTGACTTCAGCGCCCAATCCCATTACCTGAGGAGATTAGTCCTCCCCAGAGGAGCCCGGCAGCTGCATCTTCTTCCCTCTCGCTGGTGAAAACACCTGCATTCACAGCCGAGCCGAGCATGCATGTGTATGGGGGATTTGGGAAAAATAATTGAAGTAGTATGTGCACTTTTTCTGAGTTTTTATCCAAGATGACAGAAAGATCTTAAGACATGATGGTTACAAGCTGATTCACTGCTACAAATATAACAGAGGAAGCATAAAGTGACTTCCAAGAAAGGAAAAGAAAGTGTAAGGAGCTGAACTTCAGGTCACCGCTGACTCATCTGAACAGACTATGACCTGCTGCTTGTGTCTCAGAACACGTAAGCTGTAGATAGCGATGGGCTAGCCAGAGATAGTCGCCAAGACAAGAATCCACCTGTATCATCAGTACTCAGACCGGGGATACAATGTGTGCAATATGATATGTGCAATATGTTCATGTGTATTACACAGATTGTTCTTGGATTTCTCCTATGCAATCTTTGCAGATATTTTACTTGCTGAATTACATGCTTTGTACTGTATTTTTTTGCAGGTTTTTCCTGCAGATGTTAATCACACATACAGAGGCATTTATGGTTAGGTTTTTGGATAATAAGAGATTACGGGTGGCACGGTGGCTCAGTGGTTAGCACTGCAGTCTTGCAACGCTGGCGTCCTGGGTTCAAATCCCACCAAGGACAATATCTGCAAGGAGTTTGTGTGGGTTTCCTCCGGGTACTCCGGTTTTCTCCCAAAGACATACAGATAGGGACTCTAGATTGTGAGTCCCAATGGGGAGAGTGCTGCCAAAGTATGTAAAGCGCTGTGGAATTAATAGTGTAATATAAATGAAGAAAAGTATTATTATTACCTTGTCGTGGTATCTGGACACAATTGCATTGATCAATACTTTTGCTAAATATCTCTTTTATTTCAAATATTCTCAGCAGTTATGCAATTTCCATTTTTCATGTTTTCCATTTTTCCAGTTAGTCAAAAGTATTTTTCATTGTTCTTATATTCCTATAGCAGTAATGATTTTTCTATAATCCCTTATAACATAGTGTTTAGTGTGCAGCTTTTTCACTTTATTATAGTTATGTGTTTTTTTTAAGCTAGCACCTAGTTCACACATATTGGTGTTCTAGACAGTCTTTTCTTATTTGTGATATACGGGTCAGCTTTGTACTTGGTGATGTACGGCTCGGCATTGTGCTTGGTGATGTACGGCTCAGCATTGTGCTTGGTGATGTACGGCTCAGCATTGTGCTTGGTGATGTACGGCTCGGCATTGTGCTTGGTGATGTACGGCTCAGCATTGTGCTTGGTGATGTACGGCTCGGCATTGTGCTTGGTGATGTACGGCTCAGCATTGTGCTTGGTGATGTACAGCTCGACATTGTGCTTGGTGATGTACGGCTCGGCATTGTGCTTGGTGATGTACGGCTCGGCATTGTGCTTGGTGATGTACGGCTCGGCATTGTGCTTGGTGATGTACGGCTCGGCATTGTGCTTGGTGATGTACGGCTCAGCATTGTGCTTGGTGATGTACGGCTCGGCATTGTGCTTGGTGATGTACGGCTCAGCATTGTGCTTGGTGATGTACAGCTCGACATTGTGCTTGGTGATGTACGGCTCGGCATTGTGCTTGGTGATGTACGGCTCAGCATTGTGCTTGGTGATGTACGGCTCGGCATTGTGCTTGGTGATGTACGGCTCAGCATTGTGCTTGGTGATGTACAGCTCGACATTGTGCTTGGTGATGTACGGCTCAGCATTGTGCTTGGTGATGTACAGCTCGGCATTGTGCTTGGTGATGTACGGCTCGGCATTGTGCTTGGTGATGTACGGCTCGGCATTGTGCTTGGTGATGTACGGCTCAGCATTGTGCTTGGTGATGTACAGCTCGGCATTGTGCTTGGTGATGTACGGCTCGGCATTGTGCTTGGTGATGTACGGCTCAGCATTGTGCTTGGTGATGTACGGCTCGGCATTGTGCTTGGTGATGTATGGCTCAGCATTGTGCTTGGTGATGTACGGCTCGGCATTGTGCTTGGTGATGTACGGCTCAGCATTGTGTTTAGTGATGTACGGCTCGGCGTTGTGCTTGGTGATGTACGGCTCGGCTGTTATGATCCGGAACCATGGAAGACCACCACAAATCATTGGCAAAAAAGGTGACAAGAGCATTGGCAACTAATCTGGCCGCCATCCCCTTACTAACCAACACAACTAGAAGTAGCCGAGGGGTGAACTAACATCCTGTGCACCGCGAACCCAGCCGGAGAACTAGCTAACCTAAAGGTAGGAAAGATGAATAACTCTCTGCCTCAGAAAATAGACAAGAATAGCAAGCCCCCCACATTCAAAGACTGCGGTGATATAGGAAAAACACAATACACAGGTAGATGACAGGATTAGCAAAAGGTGATGCCCCCACTGACTAAAATAGGAAAGTACAGGAAAGGAACTGATGGTAGCCAGAGAAAAACCCTACAAAATACCAACTTCCTGATAGTACAAAAAGGCCCTCAGATCGCTTGATCTGAACTCCGTCCTATACCAGGTGCCCTTGTCATACCAATGAACAGAAAACAAGAATTATAACAAATTCAACAAGCCATACACACATGGACCCAAAGGAGCTAAACTCCACACAGAACTGCAGGGAGTTCCTCAACAATCCCCAGAGGGGGAAAATCCCTGGAAGGAAATAAACTGAAACCAACCACAACAAATGACAAACTCAGATAAGCAAAAGAACCAGACAATAAATAAAGAGCAAGCACTTATCTGGAGTAGATGTGGTGTAAAGCAGGATTAAGCAGGCTGGAGATACAAAGAACAACTGACATCCGGCAACAGCCTGCAATCAGACCAGGACTTAAATAAGCAGAGAGTTAGGAAAGGAAACACCCACTGCATAACCCACCTGGTCTCTGTCCAAACCCTTCCTGGCCACCAGAGGGAGCCTCCCAGCAGCCAAGACATAACTAACATTCACAACACTCGGCATTGTGCTTGGTGATGTACAGCTCGGCATTGTGATTGGTGATGTACGGCTCGGCATTGTGTTTGGTGATGGACGGCTCAGAATTGTGCTTGGTGATGTATGTTCGGCATTGTGCTTGGTGATGTACGGCTCAGCATTGTGCTTGGTGATGTATGTTCGACATTGTGCTTGGTGATGTACGGCTCGGCATTGTGCTTGGTGATGTACGGCTCAGCATTGTTCTTGGTGATGTATGGCTCAGCATTGTGCTTGGTGATGTATGTTCGGCATTGTGCTTGGTGATGTACGGCTCAGCATTGTGCTTGGTGATGTACGGCTCAGCATTGTGCTTGGTGATGTACAGCTCGGCATTGTGCTTGGTGATGTACAGCTCGACATTGTGCTTGGTAATGTACGGCTTGGCATTGTGCTTGGTGATGTATGGCTCAGCATTGTGCTTGGTGATGTATGTTCGGCATTGTGCTTGGTGATGTACGGCTCAGCATTGTGCTTGGTGGTGTACGGCTCGATATTGTGCTTGGTAATGTACGGCTTGGCATTGTGCTTGGTGATGTACGGCTCGGCATTGTGCTTGGTGATGTACGGCTCGGCATTGTGCTTGATGTACGGCTCGGCATTGTGCTTGGTGATGTATGGCTCGGCATTGTGCTTGGTGATGTACGGCTCAGCATTGTGCTTAGTGATGTACAGCTCAGCATTGTGCTTGGTGATATACGGCTCAGCATTGTGCTTGGTGATGTACGGCTCAGCATTGTGCTTGGTGATGTATGGCTCAGCATTGTGCTTGGTGATGTACGGCTCAGCATTGTGTTTGGTGATGTACTGCTCGACATTGTGCTTGGTGATGTACGGCTCGGCATTGTGATTGGTGATGTACGGCTCGACATTGTGCTTGGTGATATACGGCTCAGAATTGTGCTTGGTGATGTATGTTCGGCATTGTGCTTGGAGATGTACGGCTCGACATTGTGCTTGGTAATGTACGGCTCAGCATTGTGCTTGGTGATGTACGGCTCAGCATTGTGCTTGGTGATGTATGTTCGGCATTGTGCTTGGTGATGTACGGCTCAGCATTGTGCTTGGTGATGTACGGCTCAGCATTGTGCTTGGTGATGTATGGCTCAGCATTGTACTTGGTGATGTACGGCTCAGCATTGTGCTTGGTGATGTATGTTCGGCATTGTGTTTGGTGATGTACGGCTCAGCATTGTGCTTGGTGATGTATGTTCGACATTGTGCTTGGTGATGTACGGCTCGGCATTGTGCTTGGTGATGTACGGCTCAGCATTGTGCTTGGTGATGTATGTTCGGCATTGTGCTTGGTGATGTATGGCTCGGCATTGTGCTTGGTGATGTACGGCTCGGCATTGTGCTTGGTGATGTACGGCTCAGCATTGTGCTTGGTGATGTATGTTCGGCATTGTGCTTGGTGATGTATGTTCGGCATTGTGCTTGGTGATGTACGGCTCGGCATTGTGCTTGGTGATATATGGCTTGGCATTGTGCTTGGTGATGTACGGCTCGGCATTGTGCTTGGTGATGTACGGCTCGGCATTGTGCTTGGTGATGTACGGCTACCGCTCTCCTCCATGAACCTCCCCGCACAGTGTTTATGCTGATGTTACCAGAGGAGGTCTGGACTCTGCAGTTATGGGGTCTGCAGAGAGGTAGTGACTTTTTTGCCCTCTCCTCCTCAGCACTCTGCCCCCCGCTCTGTAACATCATGGGTCTCCACTTTGTGGCTGAGTTGCTGCGGTTCCTTCCTTTTCTCAATAATATCACTCACAGGTGATGGGGAAGATTTAGGAGTAAGACATTTCATCTCATGTAACACTTTCACATAGCACCTCCCAACTACTGCCATATAGTGCCCAAATAATGGTGCCACACTATAACCAAATATTGCTACTATATGCATATGATGCCCACATTTATACAATGCTACCAATGTCCTCACTTCATTCAAGTTGCTCCTGAGGTTCTGTCCTCAAGATTTTGGAAATAGGGGTTCTGTACAACATCACATGTTCTTCAACCTGGAGCCGTCCCTGTGGACCTTCACCACAAAAACAAAAAGTTCTATGACTTTCGCTCCTGCAATGATTCGTCACTATTAACCCATCCTGTTCATCTGACACATGACAGATTAGTGAGTAAGAAGACCACGACGATGATAAATCTCTCTACGGTTTTCTCCTATCGTTGTGGCAAACCATAAATAAGACATGGTAAACGTAAGGAATCAGACAGATGTTTTTGCAGGGTTATTTTATTCAGCAAGGGACATTTCTGTGGTTGTTGGCCTGAAAGCACATAGAAATCTATAGACAGTTGCTGACAATGCATTTGGCTCACATTGTACAAGCAGCGGTATGTCCTTGTGCTTGGATCATTGTCTTCTCCAGACATAACATGAAATATAGAGCACAGGATGTATTCCCGAATACAATAACTTCCAGCATTGTGCACAATCACCATATTGGACCTTTACTTCCAACGACCCCCTACACGGCCTTTTCCGGCTCCTTTTTTGCTGAAGAAAAAGAAAGACAATTATTCTCAACCTTCCTCTGCATAATTAGACAATATTGACCAATTATTGATTTCATACTCATCAAACTGTTGGCTGAACAAGGGTATGCTAATGCTAATTAAAGAGGACCTGTCACTTGCTTAAAAAATTGAGTTAAATATTTTGTAAAAATCTCTGTTCTCCCCTGATTCTGGCACTTTTTTCCGTTTTGCTCTACGTCACTCCACTGCAGAGATATGCACATTTAAAGATTTTGGAGCGCACTATGTGAAATCTCTGCTTGTAATCCAAATTGGTATTTCTTTTTTCTTTCTTCTTTCACCCTTTCTTTTCAGCTGTTGTCAATTACAGCTCTGAGATGCTGCCGAGCTGTGATTGGCAGCGTCTTGGAGGGATGAAAAAAGAAGACTATGAAAAAAGCCTTGTTGGACTACAAAAAGAGATTTCACATAGTGCACTCCAAAGTAACAAATGAGAATATCTCAGCAATGCAGCGACGTAGAGCAAAACGGAAAAAAATGCCAGAATCCGGGAAGCTCAAGGATTTTTACAAAGTAGTTACAATTTTTTGTTTAGCATGACAGATCTTCTTAAATGATATAGAAAAAAATGTTCATCTGTTGCACAGCGCTGCACCTTTTAAGCCGTCAAATTTGGGGACCCACTCAGAGGTTCGCCTTGGCATGGCAGTGGGCTTCATACAGTGTGATCAGAATGTTAAACAAAGAACCTCATGTGCAGGTGCAGAAATTTTTGCCAAGTGGCATTAGATCAACTTATGAATTTTGGAGGTGCGGTTTATGTTTTTCTCTACAACTATGTTCCTTCTTTTGCAGTTGTTGCCAATCACAGCTCTGAGATGTTGCCGAGCTGTGATTGGCAGAGTCTTGAAGGAATGAAAGAAGAAGAATATGAAAAGAAGCTCTGTTGATCTACAAGAAGAGATTTCACATAGTGCACTCCAAAAGTAACAAATGGGAATATCTCAGCAATGGAGCATCTTAGAGCAAAACGGAAAAAAGCATCAGAATCAGGGGAGCTCAGGGATTTATAGAAGATATTTAACAACTTTTTTCACGTGACAGATCTTCTTAAATGGTATAGAAAAAAATGTGCATCTGTTGAATAGGACAGAAATTTAATATGGCAAAAAAGCAAGATGAAAGGTCCATTAAAAATTCTCCTGTCATTCGTAAGTGGCATTCATACCCCATACAGAATAATATATACCGCATATAATATCAGACGGTCACAGTATCCACCCCGGGGTGTAGTACAAAACAACATTCACATGTGTCAGTGATTATAGGGAAGATCTACTGACAAGGAACATCGTGATAAGAATGCGGTCATGTTCTTTGGCCTCAGGATCCTGTATTGGCCAACGTCTTATCAGTGAGTTTGGTTCCTTATTGATAAGATCCAGGAAGCCCCAAATTCTGTGTAAATAACCATAAAGTTTACCTAATGTCTCATCAGAGGTAACACAGGCCCTGACCCACTCCATCAGAGGATCCATTATCGCCGATGACATTTATTAGTAAATATTTGTATCATCCTAATGAAATCTATGGATCATCTTTTATTGGATTGAACATTTCCCCTGTTATTCCTCCTGAAAATGTACAAATGGATTGTCAAATGGGTGTTACCTTTACCAACGTCAATGTGCTCTGTCCCTACATTGTGTGATACTGTCCAATCAGTGTTGTTAATTTAAGGCCATGCAGGGACACAGAGGAAAAGGTAACACTCCGTTGTCAATTTAGCCAATATTTCCAGTAGGTGTAACAGAGGAACAGCACAATATAGAGCTCTAAGAAAACAAACACCCACTCACATAGCAGTTTACCTGTACTAGAAATGTACTTTAGTCATAGCTGGATGGCTGTGACATATTATTGCTGTGTGGTTTTATGACAGGCTGAAATGAATGATGGCATTCAGTGGTGCAATGTAATAATGCTAAGCAATAGATCTTCACAAGTAAAAACTGGTTTTACTGCGCACACCAGTATAATATCTTGAATTGTGTGGTACCTCCTTACTAACATTCTGCCAGCACTATAGGTGCTGGAACTTCCTTTCTCTTACTTTCTAGCTTGCATTTTCTGTACCGAAAGGGAACCTGTAACCTTCAAAAATGCTGCAGGTGCAGTGGTAATAGCTCAAGTAATGTCTGGCAAGTTTAATTACAGGAGGTAGGGTCGAGGCTTTGTCTTTGCTCCTGCTTCTACACCCAGCTACAGGGAGAAAATAAAGTTATATTCTCCCTAAAGGGCACTTTACACGCTGCAATATATCTTACAATGTGTTGGCGGGGTCACGTAGTAAGTGACGCACATCCGGCATCGTAAGGTACCTTGCAGTGTGTGACAGGTACGTGCGATTGTGTTTGAACGGTAAAACGTTCATCGCATGCACATCGTTCAATTCCTAAAAATTGCACGTCAGTTTGTTCATCGTACCCGGGATAGCACACATCGCAGTGTGTGACACCCCGGGAATGATGAACAGATCTTACCTGCGTCCTGCGGCTCCCGCCGGCAATGTGGAAGGAAGGAGGTGGGCGGGATGTTTATGTCCCGCTCAGCTCCGCCCCTCCGCTTCTATTGGCAGGCTGCCGCGTGACGTCGATGTGACGCCGAACGTCCCTCCCACTCCAGGAAGTGGATGTTCGAAGCTCACATCGAGGACGTATGGATGGGTAAGTGCGTGTGATGGGGGTTAATCGTTTGTGCGGCACTTTCAACAAACTGAACATGCCACACATACGATGGGGGCGGGTACGATCGCATACGATATCGTATGCTGGATCGTATAGTGTAAAGCAGGCTTTAGGCCCCCTTCATACGCACGTGTCTCCGGTACGTGTTAGGTCCGTTCCTGCACGTACCGGAGACACGGACACATGTACTCCAATGTTAATCAATGTATGGAGTTACACGTGCGTTATTCCATACGGTGCGTGTGTCCATGTGCGTGATACGTTTGTTTGTCCGTAAAACACGGATGCATGTCCGTTTTCCTCATGGAACACGCACACACGCACCCATTAAACTCAATGGGTCCGTGAGCACACGTACGTGACACGGATGCATCTCCGTATGGTCCGTGTCCGTTTTGTGCTTTTTTGAAGCGATGTCGGTCAATCTTTTTTTTCTGTGTATGTCAGTCAATCTCCCTCAGTCTGTCGGTCAGTCTCCCCCCTCTCATACTCACTGATCCCCGATCACCAGCGCGGCGCTGCACGGCTGTTAAAAAAGCTCCGGCGGCTTTTACTATTTTGAAAATGCCGGCCGCTCATTATTCAATCTCGTATTCGCTGCTTTCCCCTCCCACCGGCGCCTATGATTGGTTGCAGTGAGACACACCCCCACGCTGAGTGACAGCTGTCTCACTGCAACCAATCACAGCCGCCGGTGGGCGTGTCAATATCGAGTAGTTAAAAAAATGAATAAATAATTTAAAAAAAACGACGTGCGGTACCCCCCAATTTGGATACCAGCCAGGGTAAAGCCACACGACTGAAGGCTGGTATTCTCAGGATGGGGAGCTCCACGTTACGGGGAGCCCCCAGCCTAACAATATGAGCCAGCAGCTGCCCAGAATTGCCGCATCCATTAGATGCGACAGTTTCGGGAAGCTACCCGACTCATCCCAAATTGCCCTGGTGCGGTGGCAATCGGGGTAATAAGGAGTTAATGGCAGCAACCCATAACTGCCACTAAGTCCTAGATTAATCATGACAGGCGTCTCCCTGAGACACCTTCCATGATTAACCTGTAAGTTAAAGTAAATAAACACACACATCCAAAAAATCCTTTATTTGAAATAATAAACAATAAAAAACACCCTCGTTCACCACTTTATTAAGCCCCAAAAACCCCTCCATGTCCGGTGTAATCCACAGAGGTCCCGCGACGCTCTCAGCTCAGCTACATGAAGCTGACAAGAGCTGCAGTAGAACACCGCCACTCCTGCCAGATCCACACAGCAACTGAGGTGAGAAGCGCCATCAGCAGTGACGTCACTCAGATCCTCCAACTGTGACAGAAAGTCGCCTAAGTGACTGAAGTGAGCTGCACGATCAGCGATAAAGTCACAGGTGAGTTGCGGTCTCGGGTGGAGGATACAGCTAGCCGCGGGTAGCCTGAGTGACAGCAGCGCTAATCGCGCTGCTCACTTCAGTCACTCAGGGGATTAGCGGTCACCGGTGAGTTCTTCACGGGTGACTGCTAATCAGTACGCGACACAGACAGAGCCGCAGTATGACAATGAAGTCGGGTGAAGTTCACCAGAGTTCATTCTCATTGCGCGTCGCTGTCGGCGGTCAGCCGGCATGTAGCAACGTCATTGTGCATCACACACGGAACATTTCACACGGACAACACACGGACATTTCACGTACGTATCTCACGCACACACGGACATTCCACACGCACACACGGCTAGCATACGCCATCACATGGATGTCACACATGCTGGAGAAACGTACATAAAATACGGAACACGGACCAGAAAAAGGAACGTAATACACGCACGTGTTTTTCACGTGCGTGTGAAGGGGGCCTTAAGCTGTTTGCTTCTAATCTTTAGAGTGGTACTCAATGAAAGTACATACTGCGCTCACTCTAATCACTTCCCTTAAATTTAATTGCCTGCACAGACACATTACACACACACACACACACACACACACACACACACACACACACACACACACACACACACTGCTGTGTAAACTGTCAATCAATTTACTGGGGAGTGGTTATTGTGTGCTCACTTTGTAATGATTGGTTATTGTAACCCTTCCCTACGTCACCTGGTGATTGTAAAAAGTAGCTGCAGGGAGAATAATACGTCATTTTCTCCCTGCAGCTGCAGCTCCATTAATCGGTGAGTTTAGATTTTTATCATTTTAACATCATTTGCCGTTTGATAACCAGAGGAACAGGAACAGAGACAAAGTCCCGGTTCCACCTCCTCTAATGCGTCTCATTGTCTCTAATGCTGGAGGTGGATTGCACTCGACAACAGGCAGTATATAACAAGTTACAAATAAAATAGAATTTACCGGGGAGTGGTTATCATGTGCTCACTTTGTAATGATTGGTGATTGTAAGCTCTCCTTATGTCACCTGGTGACTGGAAGGAGTAGCTGCATGGAAAATATAACGTAATTTTCTCCCTGCAGCTGCAGTTTCAGTAATCGGTCATTTTAGACTTTTATCAATTTAATACAATTTGTTAATAACCACTAAATCTGCAGGTAAATAGTGTTTTTTGGATTTGACAGGTTCCTTTTAAAGCCATACTCTCTGTTACACCTGCATGAAGGAGCAGAGACAAAGCCCCAGTCCCACCCCCTTTAATCCATCTCATTGTCTCTGCTTCTGGAGGTGGATTGCACTCGACAACAGGCAGTATTACACAGAAAAGAAAAGCACCTAGGAGACGCCATTTTGGAATAAATTTTCGGGGTGAAACAACAGCATTTTTTAAAAATAGAGAATTAAAATTTGACTATTTATCAAATGAGATCAGTTGTCTAAAAGTAAAGAGACCAAGATACTTACAATTTCTGCGCATGGCTTATACGGTTGTATAGGACGTTAATCTAAAACCAAAATAGTGAGAGTTGTAGAATTATAACATATAGAAGTATATGTGTTCTGCACGTGTCACCACATCTATATAATACCTCGTATTTTTGCGTCTTCATCTTCTCCATGAGATCAAACTTTTCGGACTCCAGCTGATGCATCCAGTCTGTGAGCTCTTTAGCTTTCTCCCTATTACAATAAAGGAGACGTTGATCCAATATTATTAGGAATTTCTATACAGGCAGTTTTCCATATAAGCTGTTCACACATATCTCCAGAATTTTTGATATTTAAAAGGGGTATTATTTAATATTCTGGTATATCTGTGAGATTTATCAGAAGGTCCTTCAGTATCTCTCCAGCACATGTGGACAATGGCGGCCGCAGACAGAAGAAGGTATCTGTACAAGAACAATATATGGGCCCTTTTGTCACGAATGTGTCATGGCCGGCTAACAATCCAGTGGCAGCAAATGTTAGAAAATCCCAGAGATTGGTAGCACATGTTATCTAACAGTTCACTGTTTCTACAGCCTAGGAAACTGTCGGTTTTTCCTCTGAGTTGCTAGCCTCTGACTTCCTTTATATACCTCACCCTAGGGTGGGTTGGGTGCGGTTTATACTTGTACCTGGCTGTGGTCCGCAGTGCTCATCTTCTCTTGTTGTTCCAAAGACTTCTGTGATAGCTGCTCCTAAGATAAGTGTTTGACTTTTTCTATCTACCTGGGTTCAGATGGTAGCATTTGAGTTTCCTCTGTATTGTTTCCCTTTATCTCCCTTAGCGTTAGTGGTGTTGACAAGTGGTCA
This sequence comes from Anomaloglossus baeobatrachus, assembly GCF_048569485.1. Taxonomy (NCBI): domain Eukaryota; kingdom Metazoa; phylum Chordata; class Amphibia; order Anura; family Aromobatidae; genus Anomaloglossus; species Anomaloglossus baeobatrachus. The sequence continues at coordinate 59,653,874 of NC_134363.1, forward strand.
TACCCGCCATCCTTACTTAGGGCCCAGATCAGGGTTATCCTAGGGTGAGGTATTCCTGGTCAGGGCCAGCTGCGGAACCTATAGGGTCGGTGGGGGCAGTGAGGATGAACTGCAGGTTGTTGTCAGGGGTCACCACTTCCCCCTTTCCCTAGTGATAGGGCATTCCTTTCACCTTCCTTTTGTATTGTACTATGCGGCGGTATAGCTTCTATCCGCGGCCGTGACACCTTTGCAGTCCATTATCTCATCCTAATGCACAATTCCACCTGTTTTGGAGGTAGAAATGGGTCCTCTTGCCTCTTGGGCCCCAGGTTGTACCAATGATATGACCGTCCTCGCATGTGGTTGTGTGCAAAAATACAGAAGCATCAAGATCCTGTCATCTGATTCTTGTTGCCCAGATCCCGGCTGCTTGATGGCTCTCCAGTGTTTCCAAGAAATAATACTTTGAAGATCCAGCCATGGACCATAGCCGGAGACAAGACTAGTCCAGCTCTGCCCTTGGCCGGCTCCTCCCAGCGCTGTAGTGACAGGGAGAGATCTGTCAATCAGCCTAAAGACTTGAATGGCCGAATTTCATCCAAATCTCAGAGGAGACTCGTGCATGCAGCCATTTTTTTTACATGCCAAATTAGTCAGTGAAAAAAAAGCTAATCTGTATTGTTTCATTGAATAATATAGGTCAGAGTGCAATCCGTGAAAACCATGGATAGCACTCAGAAGACCAAATCATCCTGAGCCCTAACGCTGAGAAAAAGGAGGAGAAGCAGAGAAAACCATTCTTCTGCTTTCCTTGGTTCTATCTGAGGCTGTTTTGCCACCATATTATGCTTATATTATTATTCGCGGGATGTTTTTCTTTTATGTGCACTATGTACTTTAGCTGGTTTTCATTCATGTTCTCGATGCATAAAGGTTTGTGCCGCTCCGCTAGAATCTTTCTCTTCATTTCACGACCGGTTTGTCTCTTCCCTCTCTTCTGCTCCGCCTAAGAAAGAAAAAAGGTGGATAACCTTAAAATAATCCATGTACAGTACGAACGCTCTTGCAGGGGGACACGCTATGAGCCCTATTTATTATAGCATTTGCACCTTGAGTTTTTGGTGTTTTACACCTTTTTTGGGGAAGTTTGCACCAAATTCATCTTTCCTTTTGTGCTTTTTTCCACACTATGTTATGTGTTCACTTGGTTTAGGCTTTCCAGATGTTTTCATCTGATTCCTCATTTGCAACTTTTCGAAAAACTAAAATTTGTCACAAATGACCCCCTTTCCCCAAGAGTGATTTTTTTGCATGAAGAAATCAATTTTTACATTTTGAAAAAGATGTAACTTTTTGGTTTAAAAATGGTTAAAGACTGGAAAAAAAGACCATTATTTACTGCAAAAATGTAATAAATAATGTGCACAATTTTTGTGAATTTGGTGCAATTAATTTTAGCAAATACTAATGCGGGCTTCACACGGTACGATCTATCGTGTGATTGCACGAGCGATCGTACCCGCCCCCGTCGTTTGTGCGTCATAGGCAATTAGTTGCCCGTTTCGCACAAATTCGTTAAACCCCCGTCACACGTACTTACCTGCTGAGCGACCTCGCTGTGGGCGGCGAACATCCACTTCCTGAAGGGGGAGGGACGTTCGGCGTCACAGAGACGTCACACAGCGGCCGGCCAATAGAAGCGGAGGGGCAGAGATGAGCGGGATGTAAACATCCCGCCCACCTCCTTCCTTCCGCATTGCCGGCGGGAGCCGCAGGTAAGCTGTGTTCATCGTTCACGGGGTGTCACACAGAGCGATGTGTGCTACCCCGGGAACGATGAACAACCGGTGCCATTAAAAATAAACAGTTTTTTAAAAATAAGCGACGAGTACACGAGACTCATGATTTGTGAGCAATTCTGCGTCGCTCGGAGGTGTCACACAAAGCGACGTCGCAAGCGATGCCGGATGTGCGTCACGAAAACCGTGACCCCGACGACATATCGCACGATAGCTCGTCTCATGTGACGCCCGCATAAGACAAAAAAAAGGAAAGTGACTTATTAAAAAAATACCAATGATAAACTATATGTTTGTTTTTCTCAGGTTGTTATATTTTATCAATAACAATATGTCACCCATGATGATGGCTTACCTTCATGAGATATCCCCCAAACTGGGCTCCCATGTTGGATAGAACTTTTTTCTTCTTGGCATCATCGTCTGCTCGTTTTTTAGCCTCCTCTTCTTCTTTTCTCATTTTTTCTTCCTATAAAGAACCACATTTCCATTGTGAATATTTATCCTATATTGGTCCGAGTGTTGGATGTGCCCCACCGTGTGTATATACCATGTTTTATAAAATGATTAATACTATAAGATGTATATGTTTGTATCATCAACAGTTGCTATCTAGTAGCGATTCGGCTTTAGATTAGATGTTAGACAAGATAGGGTTAACGTAGTGCAAGGGAGGAGTGGCGGATGGCAGGAAAGAGAACAGGAGGGAAGGCTCGAGAAGGGACCAGTAGAGAATAGGGTTCAAGTGTGAGAAGATGTGGTCTCGGTGCTAGGGCCACTCAGGGAACCCTGACGTAACCTCAAGAGGTCCAGAGCCTATGGGTCACCCCAACGGACTTAGAGAGTCATCCAGCTAGAGAGCCATCTTCGCCAAGAATGGGACAATGGTACACGGAGTTAGGGGGAAGGAGGCACAGACCCCAGACCCTGAAGACGAGAACCAAGATAGATGGGTTCGAACAGGTCGAGAAGCAGTACTCCTGTCATGAGTGTGCCTTGCCTGGAATCAGATGATCACAGCTCTTTATTGCTTGCAGATCCACCACTGGTACTTGAGTGGCATCTATTTGCTTGTAGTGCTGTAAGGGTTAAGCACCCTTGCCTGTCTGGCTGCTGTCGGTAACTTTTATGTCAGGTGCAGCTCATTTGCTACCTCTCCCCTTCACTATATACAGTTGCATGTCTTATCATCTGAGGTCTGTGATAGAATCTGAAACCTCATTTTCTTGCGGTCCACTTTGGAAAGAGCCTGGCTCTAGAAGAAGCTTTTGTCTTGTTTCATTTGCAGATGTGGTGTTAGCTGCATAATAGCTGCTTGGAGTGTTTTCCTTTTTGTGTCAATTTCCCCTGTCTGTTTTCCTACCCTTGTGTTTCTTTATTGCACAGGCAAGACTAGTGCTTTTGCTGTCATGCTCACTAGCCAGGGTAAGTTTAGGGTAAGTAAGGGTTTAGGAACGTGATTGGCGATAGGGTGAAAGAACCCATATAGGGACATCATGGAGTGCAGGTTTTAGCCTCAGGTGGTGCAGGTGCTGACCAAGCTCCCATCAACCTAGCGCCAGGGCCCTCCATTGTATTGTGGCCCCTGTGTTTTGTGGCACCTGTCGGGGGGTTTCCAGGTGCCTGGTAAAATGCCGTTAATAACTGTGCTAAAACCCTACAATGAGAGGAAGGAAAGGAAAGGAAGGCCATGTCCGTCATAATGGTGTGAAGAATAAAAGTGTATGATTCTGGTTGGCTAAGCGAACTCTAGTGTTGCGTGTGTTACTGTTTACGATGATGACTACCAGCAGGGTGATGGATGCCAGCCTGAAGAAAACAGTAAGTGTCATGCACCCCACTTGAAGCCACATCCGCACATAGAGTCTCCTTGGCGAAGTGCGGGCCTGTGTAGCCCGATGCCCCCTCCTTCACCAATGTCCAGTGGGCCTTTTGCTGCTCATTCATGGGGGAAACATACTTTAAACATTACCCTAAAAGGGCACCACCAAGAGGAAAGGCAAAGACTGAGCCCTGACCCCGGGATGGTCAGTAAAGTACAGTTTTTGTCTTTTTTGCTAAATAAAACTGTAGCCGGGAGACAAGTTTACTGAAACCGGAAAACCCCTTTAATATTTGCCCACGAGACAGAGCTTCTGCAATGGTGACACTGTAGGAAATGAAGTAAGGTGGTTCATGTCCAAATCTGACCCATTTCCTTTTTGTAGCCACTTGTCAGCTCTCACGACGTCGCTAAAACAGGACAAAACCACCTATAATAGAAATCTACAGCCAGTACAGACGGCTTACGACTACGGAAAACTAATTTCTTCCATCTACTTTTCTCCAGCTAAAAATGTCGACAGAACCCATGAGAAAACAGAACAGATCACAAACCTCTAAAATAAGAAATTTCAGCTGCTTGGTCCCTGCATGACTTGACCCTGATCTCTACTGCTCAATACTTTTCATGAAAGGATGATGTGATACAAAAGCCGTACACAAGTTACATAATATTTATTTCATGGTTTACGGAATCATGGAGTGACATGTTCTATTTACTCAAATACTGAAGCATTGGCCAAAGTCACAACGTTCTAGGTAGATGTCCAATAGATGACATCTCAAGAACGAAGACCCAACACATGATATTGGTGATGAAGAGGTGGCCATGCAGGAGGAGCGTTCTACTATTCACTCCAAAAATTTCCAATCAAGTTTTCTTGGCAATTTTCATTGCTCCCATAGGAATGAATATGAAGGGGTTCTTGTACCAGGGGCCCAGCTCTATCAGACGGTGGTGGGACCAGCATCTCGATGGGATGGGAACAGGTTGGAAGAGCCCTTTAATGTTACTGTCTACATTGGGTAATCCTTAAGGGGGCTTTCCACACAGCGCTATCGCTAGCGATATCGCTAGAGAGCGTACCCGCCCCCGTCGTTTGTGCGTCACGGGCAAATCGCTGCCCGTGGTACACAATATCGTTAGGAGCCGTTACACGAACTTACCTGCCTAGCGACGTCGCTGTGGCCGGCGAGCCACCTCCTTTCTAAGGGGGGCGGTTCGTGCGGCGTCACTAAGCGGCCGCCCAATAGAAGCGGAGGGGCGGAGATGAGTGGCCGTAACATCCTGCCCACCTCCTTCCTTCCTCATTGCCGGCGGCTGCAGGTAAGCTGTAGTTCGTCGTTCCCGAGGTGTCACATGTAGCGATGTGTGCTGCCTCTGGAACGACGAACAACCTGCGTCTTCAACAATCAACGATATTTTGAAAAGGAACGACGTGTCAACGATGGACGATTTGGTGAGTATTTTCCATCATTAACGGTCGCTCATTGGTGTCAACGACGTCGCTAACGATGTGCGTCACGGAATCCGTGACCCCCAACAATATATCGTTAGATATGTCGTTGCGTGTAACGGGCCTTTACTTGTTAAAAGGGCTAATTGGTGGAGGAAGGTTGAACTTGATGGACCTAGGTCTTTTTTTCAACCTATGTAACTATGTAATATATAGGGTAAATTTCTGAGGACACTTTTCTTTTAAAACCACAGATACATAGCACTACAGCAAATCGAGTGCTAGTCCCTGAATGACTGGTGCAGCTTCTCTTTTAAAGTTAGTCAACCAAGAACTGGTGGAAGACATTTTTTCAAAATAGACCGTAACTCTGGAAAGAAGAGCGGCACAAGAAGCACCATCTGCCATCTCCTATCTCTTCACTGAAGACAGTTTTTACACCTGAATTGAGTAAGATGAGTCAAGGAGGAGAAAGAGGCAGATTTCTGTGCTAGGATATTTTATCATTTTTTTTTTTTTTAATGTGTAATATTAAAGATTAAAATGACGGTTATGATTTACTTACCGCCATCCTGGCTTGCCTCTCCCGCTCCTTTTCAGTCCTGAAGCGATGTTGCTCTGCCCGTTCAGCTCTCCGGTGTTCCTAAAGGACACAATAATTAAAAGATTGTATCTCGCCGCAAAAATATTGGCACCCTCCATATCGTGTGTGTCACGGTTGACAGGCTGGTGTCCGGCTGTAGAAGGTCGCGGCATTTGGCTACACAATCTTCTCCCTGAAATTCTATTCTTCCTGCTGTGGCGTAAATGGTATTCTATGTATCTTCTCTGCCTGGGGTTTATCCCTTTCTTTTTAGGACCCTGTGGATATCCTCCCCTTTCAGCTGTTAATCATCATCACTTTCTCATGTGTCCTTAAATACCCACATTTCTCTTTTGTGTTTGCTGGTGATAGAGTTAAATTCCTATACCTTGAGTAGACAAAATACCTTGAGTGCAAGCAGTCTACTTGTATTCATCTGGAGAAATATTGTTGTGTGTTGCTGTTACTCTCCCAGAGACTTCCTGGAGATAAGTTATTTGTTCACTTCCCCTTGTTTGTGCTCCCTGTGTCTTCTGTAGAGCTTAGTGGGGTTGACTAAGCTCTCATCCCATCCGTTCTTTACCTAGGGCCCAGTTCAGGGTCAGCCAGGGTTAAGTATCCTGCTCGGCGCATATATGCGGAACCTATCTAAAGTAGTCAGGGGAACAAGGGGCCAGCAGAAGGTTGGATCAGGGGTCACCATCTCCCCCTTCCCTAGACACAGGGTTTCCCTTTTCTCTTCCCTCCTTTTTTACTATTCGCTTGTTAATTCTCCATAGTTAGCATGACACTCCATCAGATGATATATAGATGATCATTTTCTCTACTATTTTCTAACATTTATTTATTTAGAAAACTTGTATTCCGCCCCTCTCCAAAGACTCAGAGTGGTTCACAACATATAAATGCAAAATACAAAGTTTTAAACAAATAGAAACATTTTACGTAAAATCAGTTAACCTTAAAAAAACATTAAAAACTCAACAAACATACCCTATTTATAGCAATTTTTAAAATTATTAGCCGTAGTCAACACTGCCCGTCCAAGGCCTGCCGACATATGTAAGTCTTAAGGTCATTACGGAATTCCAGTAGAGTAGGGACAATACGGATCTCTGGGGAGAGATTGTTCCAAAGGGTTGGGACTGCTATAGAGAAGGCTCTAACCCTGGGAGTTACCAATCGACAGTGGCTTATTGACGGGACTCGGAGGAAGCCTTCCCTATGAGCCCGGACTGGTCGCTGGGACACATGAGGCAAGAGACGGTCTCAGAGGTATGCTTGACCTACGGCATGTAGAGCTTTATAGGTAACTAACTGTACTACCAGGCTTCGCCCGGGTTAATAACTGCTGTTAACAAAATAGAATGTATTAACATTCCCGGGATAGAATGTATAAATAGAATGTATTAACGCCCGGGGTAGTAACTGTCTCTCTGTTTCTCTCCCATTCTCTGTCTGTCTCCCCCTCTGTATATATCTCTCTGTCTCTCTCTCTCTCTCTATCTCTTTGTCTGTCTGTCTCTTTCCCTAACTGTCTCTGTCTCTTTCTCCGTCTGTCTCAATCTCTTTCCCTGTCTGTCTGTCTATCTCTTTCCTTGTCTTTTTATCTATGTCTGTCTCTTTCCCTGTCTGTCTCTTTCCCTGTCTGTCTCTTTCCCTCTCTTTCTCTCTGTCTCTTTCCCTCTCTTTCTCTCTGTCTCTTTCCCTCTCTTTCCCTGTCTGTCTGTTTCCCTGTGTCTGTCTCTGTCTCTTTGTCTGTGTCTGTCTCTTTACCTGTCTGTGTCTGTCTCTTAACCTGTCTCTCTCTTTCCCTCTCTTTCTCTGTCTGTCTCTTTCCCTGTCTGTGTCTTACCCTGTCTGTGTCTGCCTCTTTCCCTGTCTGTGTCTGTCTCTTTCCCTGGCTGCATTGTGACACGCCAACATTCCATTTAAGGGCGTGGCTGCGCATTCTTCTGAAGTTCTGGCTGCACTGTGGCTCCCAGCTCCATTCGCTTTAATGGAGGCAGGTTTTTTGGTGAATAACTGTAAAGAGTGGGGTTAAAATTTCCCCTCAAAACATAGACTATGACACTCTCGGGGTCCAGAAGTGTGAGTGTGCAAAATTTTGTGGCTATATGTCACGCTCCCCAGGTCCTCTGCTCCGCTCCCCGGGTCCTCTGCTCCGCTCCCCGGCTCACCTGCCACGCTCCCCGCTCTCCAGTCTCCAGTGCCCACGCTTCCCAAGCCTCCGGGTTCCCGCTCCCGGCGCCTGTCGGCTTCCCAGTCCCTGGCCGGCTCTGCTGCGTCCTCCTCTCAGCTTCCTGCCCTGGCTTCTGGCACCCGGGCCGCGCGCATGCGCATTAGGGCGCGCGCGCGGTTACTGACCCTTTCTTAAAGGGCCAGTGTCCACTGACAGGAAATGATGCATACAGGTACAGGGTATAAAGGGGGTTAATGTCCAAGGGAGCGGGGCCTGTTCTTCGTGTTTTCCCAAGCTAGGAGTCAGGTCTCCTTGTGTTCTGTGAGATACTTACCTCTCTGTCTTCTAGAGCCGATCCTGCATCGCCATCCGGTCCTGCTGTATCTCGAACCCCGAACGCTGCCCATCTGCCATCCTGACAGTCCGTACCATCTCGGTTCCCTGCGGTGACTCGTCATCTCGCTCCAACGGTTCCGGACCCCGCCAGACATCATCACGGCTTCCGAACCTGAGCTCCGTCACCCGGACCACCATCAGTGACCTCGTGGTCCCAGGGACTTCTCCATTGTGTTCCAGTGCACGGACTGTCCTGCTACCTAAAGTGCTCCGGCTACCGGACTCCTTTCCCTCATCAGGGAGTTCGGCCCAGTGGATCCACCTCCCGGGTCTGCCCGTCCATCTGGCCCTAACAGTAAGAACAGGCCATGGATCCCGCCGAAGCACTAGCGGCCTTGCATGAGGAACTCCAACGCCAGCGTGAAGTCCAGACCCGCATGCTGAACTTTATGACCTCCGTGGACGCCCGCTTGAACACGCTACAAGCCTCGGTCACATCTTCAGCGCCTCGGGTCTCCACTAGTCAATCCACGGCCCCCGCTCCCGTGGCAGCCTCCTCGGATGCTTCCAGACTGCGTTTGGCCTCACCACCCCGGTACGCCGGAGATCCCAAGACCTGCAGGGGGTTTATAAACCAATGCTCCCTCCATTTCACGCAGCTGCCACATTTGTTTGCCTCCGACCAAGCCAAGGTCGCCTTCATCATGTCTCACCTAGAGGGCGAGGCACTGGCGTGAATGAACCCTTTGTGGGAGAAGGAGGACCCTATGACCAAGAACCTCCAGGAGTTCCTGCAGGCCTTTCGCAGCACCTTTGACGAACCCGGACGCGCCTCCGCGTCTGCTTCATCTCTTCTCCGGTTACGTCAGGGGACTCTGACGGTGGGTCAATACGCCATCCGTTTCCGCACCTTGGCTTCAGAACTCGGGTGGAATAACGAGGCCCTAACCGCCGCCTTCTGGGAAGGACTCTCGGGTCGAATCAAAGATGAGCTGGCTGGACGTGACGTACCGTCCACCCTGGACGCCCTGATTACCCTAGCAACTCGAGTGGACATACGCTTTCAGGAGTGGTCCAAAGAGGTGTCCCGAGAGAGACGTCCGGTAAGGCATTCCTCTCCTCCACAGAAGCCCGCCGTACTTCAGTCAACGGCCTCTGGTGTCTCCGTCCATGAGCCCATGCAGATCGACCGTGTGCGACAGTCTGAACAACGCCGAGCAGAGCGGCTCGCCAAGGGTCTCTGCTTCTACTGCGGAGAGGGCACACACCTGCTACGCTCCTGTCCAGAGAGGCCGGGAAACTCCAAAGCCTAGGGTTGGTAGGAGAGGCCACCCTAGGTGCTGGGACTCTCTCAGACCCAGTTACATGGACTGTGCAAGTGACAACGGGAGAGACGCGGTTTACGGCGGAGGCGTACCTCGATTCTGGGGCAGCAGGCAATTTCATCCAGCAGGCCACGGTGGACAAATACCAGGTGCCTGTTACTCCACTCGCCAAACCTCTTGTGATTGCCTCTGTGGATGGGAGACCCCTCTCTGACACCATCTCCTGGATCACCAAGCCGCTTGAACTGCGTATCGGTGCTCTGCACACCGAGAACATCGCTCTCTACGTCCTCCCACATATGTCACATCAAATCCTGCTGGGCCTTCCTTGGTTGCGGACACACGAGCCTTCAGTCAGCTGGGGTACTGGCGATATCACTCGATGGGGGTCTTCTTGCCATGAGAACTGTCTGAAGACCATACAACCTATCCGGCGACCTCCGGTTCCCGAGTCCCTACCGGGACTGCCCTCAGCCTATTGGTCCTTCGTGGACGTCTTTGATAAGAAGGAGTCCGAAGTACTTCCGCCACATCGTCCTTACGATTGTGCCATTGACCTGCTCCCGGGAACTACACCACCTCGAGGACGGATATATCCACTGTCTCCAGCCGAAACAAGGGCCATGTCTACGTACATCACAGAGAGCCTGGCTAAGGGATTCATTCGGAGATCCTCCTCTCCTGCTGGAGCAGGCTTCTTCTTCGTAAAGAAGAAAGAGGGCGACCTACGCCCATGTATAGACTACCGGGGATTGAACCTAATCACCGTAAAAAACAAGTACCCCCTGCCGCTCATCCCCGAATTGTTTGATCGGCTCAGAGGAGCTCGTGTGTTCACCAAGTTGGATCTTCGGGGTGCCTACAACCTGGTCCGTATCCGCTCAGGGGATGAATGGAAGACCGCGTTCAACACTCGCGATGGGCACTATGAATACTGCGTGATGCCCTTCGGCCTGTGTAACGCACCAGCAGTCTTCCAAGAATTAGTGAACGATGTGTTCCGGGACCTTCTCTACGTTTGTGTGGTGGTATATCTGGATGACATCCTTGTCTTCTCTCCGGACCTCCAGACCCACCGAGAGAACGTGCAACTGGTTCTACAAAGACTGAGAGAGAATCGTCTGTACGCCAAGTACGAGAAGTGCGTCTTCGAACAGTCTTCTCTCCCCTTCCTGGGTTACCTCATCACCGATACCGGACTGCAGATGGATCCAAAGAAGGTCTCTTCCGTTCTCAACTGGCCTCCTCCTTCTGGACTGAAGGCAATCCAACGCTTTCTGGGATTCGCCAACTATTACCGCCAGTTTATTCCTCACTTCTCGGCTCTGACTGCTCCTCTTTCCGCCTTGACCAAGAAGGGGGCTAATCCAAAGGACTGGTCACCTGCGGCCGACGCCGCGTTTGGCTCTCTAAAGCGAGCCTTTGCCTCCTCTCCTGTACTCCACCGTCCAGAGTTAAACCGCCAGTTCATCTTGGAGGTGGATGCCTCCTCCTCGGGAGCCGGAGCAGTGCTCATGCAGAAAACCTCCTCCGGGAGGATGGTGACTTGCGGTTTCTTCTCCAAGAGCTTCTCAGCGCCTGAACGCAACTACACCATCGGTGACAGAGAGCTATTGGCAGTCAAGCTGGCTCTGGAGGAATGGCGCTATCTCCTGGAAGGAGCAGTGTACCCCGTCATTATTTACACGGACCACAAAAACCTGGAATACCTGCGGACGGCTCAGCGACTGAACCCACGGCAAGCCAGGTGGTCCTTGTTCTTTGCCCGGTTCGACTTCCAGCTCCATTTCCGACCCGCGAACAAGAATGTACGCGTGGATGCCTTGTCTAGGTCTTTCATGCCCATGGAGCAGGAGGAAGAGACATCCCAACCCATCATCTGCCCTAGTAAGATCATTCCGGTGGCTCCTGTCACCCTGGCCCAGATACCGCCTGGGAAGACCTATGTCTCTGAGACTGACAGGCAAAAAGTGTTACACTGGGGCCATGCCTCGAAAACAGCCGGTCATGCAGGTCAGAAGAGAACATGGAATGCGATTGCACGTCATTACTGGTGGCCATCTCTTCGCACGGACGTCGCCTCTTTTGTCTCTGCCTGCTCCTCCTGTGCCAGGAACAAGACTCCCAAACACCTGCCATATGGCCGTCTTCTGCCTCTGCCCATACCCTCAGTTCCCTGGCAACACATAGCGATGGACTTTATTACGGACTTGCCATTGTCCTCCGGACACACAGTCATATGGGTCGTGGTGGATCGGTTCTCTAAAATGGCCCATTTCGTTCCTATGGCTGGACTGCCCTCTGCCCAGGAACTCGCGGACGCCTATATACATCACATCTTCCGCTTGCATGGCTTTCCATCACACATAGTGTCCGACAGAGGAACTCAGTTCACCTCCCGCTTCTGGAGGGCTCTCTGTAAACATCTGGGAGTGACTCTGGACTTTTCTTCGGCCTACCATCCTCAGTCGAACGGCCAAGTGGAACGGGTCAATCAGATATTGACCTCTTTCTTACGTCACTACGTCAACGCCCATCATGACGATTGGTCCACGCTTCTTCCTTGGGCTGAATTCTCCCATAATCACCACGTCAGTGAGTCCTCCTCCAGTTCTCCCTTCCATGTCGTCTACGGACTTCAGCCGTCTGTCCCATTGCCTGTATCCTCTTCCTCGGACATCCCTGCTGCTTATGCAGTACTCCGTGACTTTACAACCATTTGGGACTCAGTTAAGGCCTCCCTTGCACGTGCATCCCTGCGGATGAAGAGGCACGCGGACAAGAGACGTCTGGATCCTCCGTGTTTCTCTCCGGGAGATCTCGTCTGGCTTGCTTCCAAATACATCCGACTGAAGATACCATCCTACAAGCTGGGACCTCGCTACATCGGACCGTTTAAAGTCCTCGGCAAGATCAATGAGGTCTCCTTCAAACTACAGCTCCCGGCCACGATGAGGATACCCAACTCCTTCCACGTGTCTCTGCTCAAGGCGGTTGTCCTTGGTCCCTTCTCCGCTGCCGCCAGTCCGGCTCCTCCTCCTATTGCTGAGGACGACATCTATGCGGTAAGGGATATCGTGGCCATGAAGACCGTACGAGGTCGACAGTTCTTCCTGGTGGACTGGGAAGGGTATGGTCCTGAGGATAGGTCCTGGGAGCCCAGGGAGAATGTGGGCACTCCTCTGATCCGTGCCTTCCTGTCCCGGTTGCGGGGAGGGGGGCGTGGGGGGGGGGGGGTACTGTCACGCTCCCCGGGTCCTCTGCTCCGCTCCCCGGGTCCTCTGCTCCGCTCCCCGGCTCACCTGCCACGCTCCCCGCTCTCCAGCCTCCAGTGCCCACGCTTCCCAAGCCTCCGGGTTCCCGCTCCCGGCGCCCGTCGGCTTCCCAGTCCCTGGCCGGCTCTGCTGCATCCTCCTCTCAGCTTCCTGCCCTGGCTTCTGGCACCCGGGCCGCGCGCATGCGCATTAGGGCGCGCGCGCGGTCACTGACCCTTTCTTAAAGGGCCAGTGTCCACTGACAGGAAATGATGCATACAGGTACAGGGTATAAAGGGGGTTAATGTCCAAGGGAGCGGGGCCTGTTCTTCGTGTTTTCCCAAGCTAGGAGTCAGGTCTCCTTGTGTTCTGTGAGATACTTACCTCTCTGTCTTCTAGAGCCGATCCTGCATCGCCATCCGGTCCTGCTGTATCTCGAACCCCGAACGCTGCCCATCTGCCATCCTGACAGTCCGTACCATCTCGGTTCCCTGCGGTGACCCGTCATCTCGCTCCAACGGTTCCGGACCCCGCCAGACATCATCACGGCTTCCGAACCTGAGCTCCGTCACCCGGACCACCATCAGTGACCTCGTGGTCCCAGGGACTTCTCCATTGTGTTCCAGTGCACGGACTGTCCTGCTACCTAAAGTGCTCCGGCTACCGGACTCCTTTCCCTCATCGGGGAGTTCGGCCCAGTGGATCCACCTCCCGGGTCTGCCCGTCTATCTGGCCCTAACACTATAGCTGCGACGGTGTGGATGCCAATCCCGGACACACACACACACACACACACCTTTTATATATTAGATCACCAACACCTTGAATTGCACTCGGAAACTGGTCGGTAGCCAGTGGAGCTCGCAAAGTGTTGGTGCCTTGTTATGTACTTTGGCCCCGCTCAGAAACCAATCGTCCCACATACTTCTGCACCCCATTAGGAGTTTCTCATTAACCCTTTAACGACAAGGGAATTTTATTGTTTTTGCAATTTCATTTTTTCCTCTTTCTTCTTCTGATCAGCTGGGGTCCGACACCCTGCACCCCCACCGATCAGCTGTTCTTGGTGACGGCGGCTGGAAATGATCAGTTCTGTAGCTGCTCCTTTTCAGATAGTGGCCGCGGCTTGTACTGCACATCCGCTTCCCATTGATTTGATTTGGAGGCGGATGAGCAGTACACGCGACATGTGATAGGGGGCCGATAGGAGCCATTGCGTGCACACACTGGCAACTGCTCGATTTTAATTGTTAACACACTTAATACACGGGAAGGGGTTAAAGAATACTATATATGACCCATTTCTTATCCAACTGTGTGCATAATGCCCAAAAGAGATTTTAATTCTTGGGGGAAATAATCTAGGCGTTCATGGATAGACTTTCTGCAATTTTAGCGGGGTCGTCCTTTATGGAACCCGGCTAAGTATAAAACACTTGAATTCATTGTTACACCATTAAATGTCAGGAATGGCTTGTTTGAAGCCAGTTTATTGTAAGTCCATTACAAGTGTAACCTCTCCCAGGGTAATTTGCTCCTGTATTGTGTATAATTGTGTGCAGCACATACACCCACATGGGAGCCGTCCATCACTGTGCTAATAATCTCATAGGGTGGGGGCGGCGCGCAGGGTATTATCTGGCTTTTACTTGTCAATACATGCACTTATGTCTAATTTATTGGCACGGCAAAGACTAAATAGATTTTTTGTTACTGAGTGTTATTCTTTCGATGGTTAAGAGCAGACTACACCTAGGTGCAAACTAACCATTCCTACATTTATTACATTGAATAAACAGTGGCCAGATCTGTATTTAATGACGAAATCATGAAAAAACCCAAACGCTCTTTGTCTTCTGGTTGTTACAGGAATGTATTTCTGTTTTGTTACCTTGTATAAGAGATCTATACAAACAGGAATCTTTAAAAGGAATCTGTGAGTAAGATTAACCCCCTCAAATCGCATCTAAGGGCATGCAGGTGTCATGCGTACAGACGGTCAGCGTGCAACGCAATGCAAGGGTAACAAACGAAATGATAAAGAAGGAAGACCCTGGCACTAAGAGAGGAGAGAAAGGTTACCTCCTGCAAATCACCTGAGTCTGGACCCTACCATTCTTATACGGGTCCTTCCCCCATCACCGTCACGTGCCTAAGCTCTAGCTTGTCCTCAAATCACCCTAGCTAGTGAGAAGGCAGATGAGAACACTAGTCTTATCACTGCACTAATACAACACAAGGTAAGGAGATAGACAGAGGGAAAATAGACAAATAAGGAAAACAATCCAAGCTTCTCCAATGCAGCTAAACACCACAGCTGCACCGGTCATGACTCTTCAGCTTCTTCCAGCCAGAGACAGGCTCCTTCCAAAGTGGACAGCATAGAATGAGAATCTATAACCAGCGTCAGATGTTAAGACATGTGACTTTTTATAGCAAAGGGGTGTAGTCACAAAAGAGCTGCACCTGAGATTAAGGCTGCAAACAACACAAGGGTAACAATGGGAATGGTATAGAAGGAAGCCCTGGTGCAAGAGAGAGGTGAGCAGTGTCACCACCTGCAACTCACCTAACTACCCTACGCTCCCTACCATCGTTATACTGGGCCTTATCCTTGTTGCCATCATGTGCCTAGGCCCTTGCTTGCCCTGAACTCACCCCGGCTAGTGAGAAGGCCAGTGAGAACACTAGTGTTACCACTGCAATAATACAACACAAGATAAGGAAACATAGTAAAAATATACACAAAAAGGAAAACAAGCCAAGCTTCTCCAATGCAGCTAAACACCACGGCTGCAACTTTCAACTGACTCCCCAGCTTCTTCCAGAGACAGGCTTCTTTCACAGTGTTTAGCATAGAATGAGAATCTATAACTGGTGTAAGATGGTAAGACACTTGACTTTTTATTCCCAAGGTGTGTAGACACATCAGAGCTGCACCTAGGATTAAGGCTACAAAGAACAGATAGGAAAGAGTCCTTAACCCTTCCAGCACTAGAAGAAAGTAGATCCACTCAAAAACAAACTGTGCATAATAAGGCGTTGCAACCTTCTGGTTCCAGACTCGCTAGAAGTCTCCTCTGAGAGGGACACACCCACGACAGCATTCCGTTAAAAGCTAATCCATCTGCACCTTTATATATCTTCTATCTGTTGCTGCATTGTTGAGTAATTATCATTTCAATTCACATGCAATTGAGTATGACAGAGCACTTAAGGTGCCACCACCTGCTGGGCTCATTTAACCACCAAGTACCAGCTTCTTTAGGTTGCTGATAGCTCACCATCTGAATTCTTTCCCTAGTACCTGATGTCACACATCAATCAATTTAAAGAGGCTGCTGATCGGTGGGGAAACAATTTCGGGAAGCATTGTCACACCACGAGCATTTTACAACCTCATTTGCATATGAATAACACAATTTTTTGGGGAAATGCAGCACCAGATATAAAGGAGTCAGTTATTTACATTTCAATGTCCATATATGAGATTTCTTTGGTTGATCTTAATGACAGATTCCTTTTAAGTGCACCTAATGGGATTATGGTGCTCTGCAGATTGCTTGCCATGATTTATTTTGGTAAATTTGTGGTGGTCCAAGAGCGTGGACTCCACCAATCTTATCGTATATGTGTCTATAAAAATAAGTTTCTCCTTTTGGGACTTTATATTTTGAGCTAATTTTGATGGTTTTACTAAGGGGTGTGGCTCCCAGGATCCTCTGAGCAAAAAATGGCCACTTTTGACCTAATGACAGGTCCTTTTTAAAGGGGTTGTCTCCTATTCGGACAACCCCTTTTGATTCTACATGTTTCCCCCAGGTAAAATAATAAGCATATACTTACCTACCTTACCAGTGCCGTTCCAACAGTGCCATGGCTTGCATTCCCGCGGCTAATGTGAGGATGGGACATCATGCGAGCCCCATATCCAATCAGCACTGGTTTCTGTCTCCCCACCTTTGGACCAAACGAGTTAAGTAACAGGAAGTGAGGGCAGCAGTTTCACTCACTTCCTGTTGGTTGTTTGTTTGGTCCTGAGGCGGGAGATGAAAGCTGACGCTGATTGGACGAGGGACTCACATAACGTCACAACCCTACCTGAGCACCAGCACCACGAGCTTGGACACCACTGGAACCGTGCCAGCCGCGGAGGTGAGTATAGGCTTTATTATTTTACCTTTGCCAAACATGTGGAATCAGAAGGGGTTGTCCTAGTAGTATAATGGTGGTTACTCCAGTTGGATCTCAAGCTAGCAATAATGCCATTAGGACAACAACCCTTTAAGTCCAGAAAGAGTTTTCCATACATATCCAGACCCCAAATTATCCTCATTCAGTAAGATGAATACTATATACTTTTCATGTATATTTCATATTAGGTATATAATAATATACATACTATTCTATCCTTTAGGCCAATTAATTCTTCTTCTTCCTTTTTTCGTTGCTCAAAGTGAACATCTATCAGTGTCTGAAGTTCCAGGAGATCTTTTTCCATTCTCTTCCGATGGATATCCTGAAATAGTAAATGATGACGGCATGTGGCTTTATTCACGTATTATATAATATCTCTAGAGAAACACTGGTGTGTTCTCTATTTTCTCATGTTTAAGGCAATCCATAGATCTGGGTGTATTTAGTTCAGATCGCTCAATCATACTATTATTACTGTCCTTTTGTGCCTATAATATCAAATATCTTCCTGAAAAAAAAGAC
The DNA here is from genome assembly GCF_048569485.1 of Anomaloglossus baeobatrachus. NCBI lineage: Eukaryota > Metazoa > Chordata > Amphibia > Anura > Aromobatidae > Anomaloglossus > Anomaloglossus baeobatrachus. The sequence goes on from NC_134363.1 coordinate 59,671,332, forward strand.
AAGTTTCCCTTTTACTTAATGAGAGTCCAATGTAATCATTATATATTTACTTTAATAAACGACAGTCACTTACATCAAAGTCAACTCTTTCACCCTCTGGAATTTTTGGAGGTACAAGCTGGGCCATCGTGGGTCTAAGGACGGGATAAGAGGAGTGATGAAATAATATGATATCCATAAATTATATGACTTTGCAGTGTTAATATTTGACCTTAAAACATAAATTTGGAATGCTTTTCCTTATAGTTGTAGGCATGGCATCTATGATGGACAATCCCAAAATCACAGGTTAAAGCTAGATAGATTTAATTGTGGCTTTGGCGACATGTGGCCATGAGAAAAGATGAGCAAACTTGTTTGAAAAAGTTTGCATGTCTCAAATTTGGCACATGCCTTGCCCATTCAGATTTGGATTCCCGAACACTTTTCTCAAAATTGGCAAAATTCGGCCTTTTGTTTGGTAACTTTTCACGCAGAGCTGGTGTCAGCACCTGGGCAAGTGCCTGGGCTGTGGACAGCTGAGGGGGCCCAATAGCTGTCACTTTCGTGGCTGCTGGCCCTTTAAACTCGCATTTGCATGCAGTGTTCATTGCTGACTGCTGCGTGCACGTGCACTTAGGTTCATACGTGGGTTGAGTCAGTATGTAATGCGGTCCTGTCCCACAGATGAAGAGAGGAGCTTCAGTGTAGTGCCAGCCAGTGTCACCCAGCACAGTGTATGGGCCCCCCAAAGCTGTATGCCTCCCCCTGAGCTGCATGTGCCCCCCCTGAGCCATATGGGCCCCCAAGAACTCTGTGCCTCCACCCAGAGCTGTATGCAACCCCACACCAGTAATGTCCATGCACCCAGTAATGTGTACTCCCTCCAGTAATGTGTATGCCCCTCTTGTGATGAATATTTTGCAGCCCCTCTTTTTTGATGTATAAAGTGTAGCCCCCAGCCCCTTCTGTGATGTGTATACTGTAGCCCCCAGCTCCTCCTTTGATGTATATAATGTAGCCCCAGGCTCCCCTATAATGTATATACTTTAGGTCCCAGTCTCAAATGTGATGTATATACTGTAGCCCCCATCCTCCCCTGTGATGTATATGCCATAACTCCCAGCCCCTCCTGTGATGTATATACTGTTGCCCCCATCCTCCCCTTGTGAGGTATATACTGTAACCCCCAGCCTCCCCAGTGATGTATAAACTGTAGCCCCTAACCTCCCTTGCGATGTATATACTATAGCTCCCAGCCTCTCCTGTGATGTACAGTTAGGTCCAGAAATATTTGGACAGTGACACAAGTTTTGTTATTTTAGCTGTTTACAAAAACATGTTCAGAAATACAATTATATATATAATATGGGCTGAAAGTGCACACACCCAGCTGCAATATGAGAGTTTTCACATCCAAATCGGAGAAAGGGTTTAGGAATCATAGCTCTGTAATGCATAGCCTCCTCTTTTTCAAGGGACCAAAAGTAATTGGACAAGGGACTCTAAGGGCTGCAATTAACTCTGAAGGCGTCTCCCTCGTTAACCTGTAATCAATGAAGTAGTTTAAAGGTCTGGGGTTGATTACAGGTGTGTGGTTTTGCATTTGGAAGCTGTTGCTGTGACCAGACAACATGCGGTCTAAGGAACTCTCAATTGAGGTGAAGCAGAACATCCTGAGGCTGAAAAAAAAGAAAAAATCCATCAGAGAGATAGCAGACATGCTTGGAGTAGCAAAATCAACAGTCGGGTACATTCTGAGAAAATAGGAATTGACTGGTGAGCTTGGGAACTCAAAAAGGCCTGGGAGTCCACGGATGACAAGAGTGGTGGATGATCGCCGCATACTTTCTTTGGTGAAGAAGAACCCGTTCACAACATCAACTGAAGTCCAGAACACTCTCAGTGAAGTAGGTGTATCTGTCTCTAAGTCAACAGTAAAGAGAAGACTCCATGAAAGTAAATACAAAGGGTTCACATCTAGGTGCAAACCATTCATCAATTCCAAAAATAGACAGGCCAGAGTTAAATTTGCTGAAAAACACCTCATGAAGCCAGCTCAGTTCTGGAAAAGTATTCTATGGACAGATGAGACAAAGATCAACCTGTACCAGAATGATGGGAAGAAAAAAGTTTGGAGAAGAAAGGGAACGGCACATGATCCAAGGCACACCACATCCTCTGTAAAACATGGTGGAGGCAACGTGATGGCATGGGCATGCATGGCTTTCAATGGCACTGGGTCACTTGTGTTTATTGATGACATAACAGCAGACAAGAGTAGCCGGATGAATTCTGAAGTGTACCGGGATATACTTTCAGCCCAGATTCAGCCAAATGCCGCAAAGTTGATCGGACGGCGCTTCATAGTACAGATGGACAATGACCCTAAGCATACAGCCAAAGCTACCCAGGAGTTCATGAGTGCAAAAAAGTGGAACATTCTGCAATGGCCAAGTCAATCACCAGATCTTAACCCAATTGAGCATGCATTTCACTTGCTCAAATCCAGACTTAAGACGGAAAGACCCACAAACAAGCAAGACCTGAAGGCTGCGGCTGTAAAGGCCTGGCAAAGCATTAAGAAGGAGGAAACCCAGCGTTTGGTGATGTCCATGGGTTCCAGACTTAAGGCAATGATTGCCTCCAAAGGATTCGCAACAAAATATTGAAAATAAAAATATTTTGTTTGGGTTTAGTTTATTTGTCCAATTACTTTTGACCTCCTAAAATGTGGAGTGTTTGTAAAGAAATGTGTACAATTCCTACAATTTCTATCAGATATTTTTGTTCAAACCTTCAAATTAAACGTTACAACCTGCACTTGAATTCTGTTGTAGAGATTTCATTTCAAATCCAATGTGGTGGCATGCAGAGCCCAACTCGCGAAAATTGTGTCACTGTCCAAATATTTCTGGACCTAACTGTATATAGTGTAGCCCCCAACCTCCCCTGTGATGTTTATACTGTAGCACCCAGCCCCTCCTGTGATGTTTATTCTGTAGCCCCCATGTCTCATGTGATGTATATACAGCAGTCTCACTGTGCACTGTGTGGCCATGTCTGTTAAAGTGATGGTCTTCACACAGCGCGGCTTTACAGCAAAATACCTGGGAGGAGCTGGATGGGAAACAAGTGGGGAGGTGAGACTCTCACTTGGGTCTCCTTATTGTGTTTTGACTGCAGTGGCTGGGGTCTCAGAGCACCAGGCCTACACCTGTCACTCATTCACCTCTTACTGATCAATGTTTTAGTTAGAAATGCTGGGCCAGGCCTTGTTTCGGGCCCTGTCCCAAGGATCCATGCTGTGCCATTATACTATTTGTACTCTGGGGCAACTGATGCCACTGTACTGGTGTCTTCATTTTTTAAAATGTGGATACTCCAAATTGGATCTCTTTGTTGTGTGTCGCCTGTAGTGGCAGGGGTCTCGGAGCACCAGGCCTACAACTCTCACTGATACACCTCTTACTGATCAATGTTTAAGGTAAAAATGCTGGGCCAAGCCCTGCCCCAGGCCCTATCCCATGCATCCTTGCTCTGCCATTATACCATTTGTACTCTGGGGCAATTGATGCCACTTTAGTGGTGTTTGCCCCTAATTTTTTGAAATGTGGAGATTCCAAGGTGGGTCTCCATGTTGTGTGCTGCCGGAAGTGGCATGGGTCTCAGAGCACCAGGCCTACACTTGTCACTCATCCACCTGTTACTGATCAAGGTTTAAGGTAAAAATGCTGGGCCAAGCCCTGTCCCATGCATCCATGCTGTGCTATTACTGTATAGTATTTATACTCTGGGGCAATTGATGCATGGTGTCTTCCCCTAATTGGGAGAAATGTGGATGGGGACGCCTAGTTGGGTCTCCTTGTTGGGTGTTGCCTGTACCAGTAGGGCTCCCAGACTGGCAGGCATGCACCTAGCTTTCACTCATCTACCTCTCTTACTTTCCTTATGTCTAGCAATAACAGTCTATGAAGCTAATATTGGTGCCACCTGAGTGTGGCTGAGCAGAAAAGCAGTTTGAGCTGTTGCATGAGGTATAATGACTCCCAGACCACCAGGCCTATACCTCTCACTCATTCACCTTGATTTTTCTTATGTTAATAGTCTAGGAAGGTAATGGCTGTGCCACAACAATGTGGCTCCACTGTAAAATGGTTTCAGCTGTTTTGGCAGCTTTTGGACCCCCCTGAAGGTGTTGCCTATGCCTTTGGTTTTGCCTCCCATTGAATTCAACAGGGTTCGGAAAAGTACATCGAACTGTTCGGTGAACACCGGGAAATTCGGAGAACCAAACCGAATTTTGTAAGGTTTGCTCATCTCAAGCCATGAGATCTGTGACCTCGTGTACAGTGGTCCTAAGGGGTGCTTCACACACAGCGAGCTCGCTGCCGAGATCGCTGCTGAGCCACGCTTTTTGTGACGCAGCAGTGACCTCATTACATTAGCGATCTCGCTGTGTGTGACACTGAGCAGTGATCTGGCCCCTGCTGCGAGATCGCTGCTCGTTACACACAGCCCTGGTTCGTTTTCTTCAAAGGCGCACTCCCGCTGTGACACACAGATCGCTGTGTGTGACAGCGAGAGAGCGACAAATGAAGCGAGCAGGGAGCAGGAGCCGGCGTCTGGCAGCTGCGGTAAGCTGTAACCAAGATAAACATCGGGTAACCAAGGTGGTTACCCGATATTTACCTTAGTTACCAGCCTCCGCAGCTCTCACGCTGCCTGTGCTGCCGGCTCCGGCTCTCTGCACATGTAGCTGCATTACACATCGGGTTAATTAACCCGATGTGTACTGTAGCTAGGAGAGCAAAGCTAAGCGGTGTGCACTGGTAACTAATGTAAACATCGGGTAACCATACCCGATGTTTACCTTAGTTACCAGTGTCCGCAGCTTCCAGACGCCGGCTCCGTGCAGGCGCAGGGTCGCTTGCACGTCGCTGCTGGCTGGGGGCTGGTCACTGGTCGCTGGTGAGATCTGCCTGTTTGACAGCTCACCAGCGACCATGTAGCGATGCAGCAGCGATCCTGACCAGGTCAGATCGCTGGTCGGATCGTTGCTGCATCGCTAAAGTGTGAAGGCACCCTAAGACTGCCACTTTATCTCCCAGTTGTTTATTTGCACCTCCATGGACATCCCTTGACTATAATTGAATTACCTCTAATAAGAAATTGGCATCAAATGCTAGCACTATGCTGACAATATATTTGGTGAGACAATCCTTTTTGCATTCTATGATGCACATTGGTGGCTAAGCTGTTATTCAAACAGGGCAAAGATCTAGGTACTCTATCCTGGCAAATTCAGGTTGGTTGCTTCTCCTCCCCTTCCACCATCCCGTCGACCAGCAATTGGGGTACGTCCTGCCAGCCTTCTAGCTACATTCCAACTTTGACAATATTACAATTTTCTAATTTTTAACCAAATTAACATGTCTTACCATGTTTTCTGCAATGAAGGGGTGGTCCGAGACCTAAAATGTCCATTGTAAATATCTATCTTTCACTCTTACCATGTTTGCAATGTGTGTGTCTTTTTTACTTCACTTCTTTTGACGTTTGTTTAAGAGGAATCTCAAACGAGATGTCACATGAGGCCGGGGCTGCACTCACTTCCCCTCGAAGGCTTATCACTAGAGACGAGCGGACTTTTGCAAGTTCAGTTCGGTGGGTTACAGACGGACTTTTTGAAAGTTCGGTTCTGAACCAGGACTTGACCTTAACTTCTTTTAAAGTCACCGAGTGGCAGTCCGGGTCTCCACCCACGTGCAGCCAGCCATAAACGGAATACTTCCGGGGGAGGGTGGGAGGTTTTTTTTCCATTTTTTTTGTTTGATGCACACTACATCTGATCACACTATTGTTACCCCCAGTGCAAGCTGATCAAATACTGCAAGCGGCTCACACTGGGCCAAGCAGCGAGCATACCTGAGCACAGTGATGCTTGAGTGAGTGGTTTGCACACGTAAAACACCCAAACTCTGTTTTTAAGAAAAGTCTGTGTTCGATACAAACTTCGAACACCGAATATCAGGTTCGCTCATTTCTTTCTATCACCCATCCTGTAATAAGAAGTGATATCCAGGCGGCACTCAAAATTGCAGGTGCTCGGTCAAGAGATGGCACACCCAAATAATATATGAACATAAGACCGGCACAAAAAGGAACGTGTTTTCAGCTAGACCTTTAGCCTATTGACAAAGGCTAAAGGTCTAGCCGAAAACGCGTTCCTTTTTGTTTGTACTGTGCTTCTATGGATTAAATCCTAAAGATTACTGCAAGTTTTAAGGTCCAGTCACACTAAGCAATTTACCAGCGATCCCAACAACGATAGGGATCGCTGGTAAGTTGCTAGGAGGTTGCTGGTGAGATGTCACACTGCGACGCTCCAGCGATCCCACCAGCAACCTGACCTGGCAGGGATCGCTGGAGCGTGGCTACACGAGTTGCTGGTGAGCTCACCAGCAACCGGTGACCAGCCCCCAGCGCCGCGTGGAAGATGCTGCGCTTGGTAACTAAGGTAAATATCGGGTAACCAACCCGATATTTACCTTGGTTACCAGCGCACGGAGCTACATGTGCAGAGAGCAGGGAGCAGCGCACACCGCTTAGCGCTGGCTCCCTGCTCTCCTAGTTACAGCACACATCGAGTTAATTAACCCGATGTGTCCTGCAGCTACATGTGCACAGAGCAGGAGCCGGTACTGACAGTGAGAGCGACGGAGGCTGGTAACAAAGGTAAATATCGGGTAACCAAGGACAGGGCTTCTTGGTTACCCGATGTTTACATTGGTTACCAGCCTCCGCAGAAGCCGGCTCCTGCTGCCTGCACATTTAGTTGTTGCTGTCTCGCTGTCACACACAGCGATCTGTGCTTCACAGCGGGACAGCAACAACTAAAAAATGGCCCAGGACATTCAGCAACAACCAACGACCTCACAGCAGGGGCCAGGTTGTTGCTGGATGTCACACACAGCAACATCGCTAGCAACGTCACAAAAGTTGTTCGTTAGCAGCGATGTTGCTTAGTGTGACGGGGCCTTTAGAGTGCTGGTCTTATGTTCATATAGCACCCATCCTGGAACAGCACGTCATCAGAGGGCGGTGCTGCAGTTTCTTACTAGTGTTTATTGCATCACAACCCTCTAAAAATGTCCTGGATCCATCGTGATAGAAGATGGGGGAGCAGTGAGTGCAGTGCCGGCACTCTGCTCCTGAGGCCGGGGCCACACGGGGACTAATGCGATCCTCGCATGACACTCGGATCACACTGGCAGCACAGTGGGAGCCGAGTGTCATGCGAGTGTCACTGCGACTGAAGTCCGATTATGTGATCGGACCTCAGCTGCGGGGGATGGGCCGGCACGGAGGAGGAGAGGGAGAGATTTATCTCCCTCTCTCCTCCGTTGCTGGCTATTGCCATTCTTGCACTGCACTCGCAGTACACCGGTGTACCATGAGTGCAGTGCGATCTTCCTCTCGCCCCATACACTTGAATGGTGCGAGAGAAAGAGTCTTGCATTACAGTCGCAGCATGCTGCGATTGTTTTCTTGGTCCGAGTGGGGCCGAGAAAATAATCACTCATGGGTGCTGGGACACAGGCTAATATTGGTCCGAGTGGAATGTGATGTTTTATCGCATTCCACTCAGTCCGATTTTCTCGCCGTGTGGCTTAGGCCTAACTGTGAAACAAGGCATCATCAGGGGGCGGCGATAGAAGCAGTGTGAGTGATACCAGCTATGCCCCCTGATGACGATTCGTCAGAGGGCAGTGTAGGGCAGAGCTGGTGTCACTCACACTGCTTCTATATCCTGCCCCTGACAATGGTTTGTTTACAGTTAGAAGATATGGTGGCGAAGACAGAAGCAGAGTACCGGTGCTGCACTCACTTCTACCATCGCTGTGAAATCAGGGGATCTTCACTGGGGATTTGATGCAACAATCTGTAGTACTTAACTTTTAGATAGTGAGAAGCGTGAGGCATTTTATTATAAAGCTAATTACCAAAGTGATTAGGGTGTAATGATAGATCTTTAGAAAGGATATTTAGGTACTGGACCACCCCTTTAAGCTGATATGTAATAACAAGGCATTCAGATAAGACCAGCATTGGTCATTAGGTGGGACCATCAGTGAACATTTAACATTCCAGGAACACAAGAACTGAACATTCTAAATGTTTTCAAAAATTTAAATTTAAACTGAATGTTTTGTTTTTTTTCAAATTCCGCATTAACTGACGTTCTATAAACTTTCTTCGCTTTATGGACGACTAGTGACGGACCTGAATTTAACAAGATCTAATATACAACCTGAAATCTGACTAGCTGACAGTTTAACGTGCCGCCATGGGCCGAGAATGCTTACCTTGGCCTGGGGCGCTCCTCCTCTGTTAAAGAGAAAACATATATAATATTATTAAACTATTCAGCACAGTAATGAGATTTGACATTACACTGAAAGCTGAGTCCTGACGTAATCTTCTCCCGGTCACAAGCCTGTAGGGAAGGTGTTAATCTTCTCTGATGTCGGATTTTACAATTTAACATCACTTAATTTCCCATCAAACATGGTGTCAATTAGCGCACACAACAAAAGACATATCGGTCCCTGCCCTCGAACACTTATGTTGTGAACTGATCCCGAGTGATCGAAGCTGCTTCATAATCTCCATGTCAGATGTGTATTTGCTGTGACAGCCGTATGTTACACAAGCCGCAAAGTGGAGATGGAACATGTATGACTCAAGCTGGCTTACACGCAAGTCTGAACTTAAAGGGGTTCTCCACTGTGGGCAGCACTACTTCTTGGAAGCTTAACAGTAAGCTAAGCATGAAGTTGGCCCCTCAGTTATTAGCTGTAATCTTTTTGGAAACATTTCAACAGAATTCTGGCATAACTTGCTCCTAGTTTGTTAGACAGTGACTACCGAGGTCCCACCAGGTGTAAGGAGACTCTCAGCGAGTGCCGTAACACACAGGGTACACCGGGACGACAATGGTAGGACCTGATGCTAGGCAGAGGGGAGCAGGAAAACCTCCTTGCACTCCCCTGAGGCTGATCCCTGCACTCCCTACCGTCCCTAGACGAGTCCTTCCCTTGTATGCCGATCACGTGTCTAGACCCTTGTTGGCCCTGAACTTGGCCCTGACTAGTGCAAGCCAGTGAGACTTTAGCTTTGCTACTGACATAAGACAACATGAGATAGGAAAGACAAACAAATAACATTCTGGCAGGAGCTTCTCAGCTGCATCTGAAGTGACACCTCAGCTTCCTCCAGAGACTGGTTCCTTCCAAGTGGACAGCATAGGTATGAGCTATAGCCGGCAGTGGGAGGAGTGAGGAGCGGATAATTATAACAGAAGGAAGCGGCTGCAGCTGAGGTTACAACTACCTGTTAGATCACTGCAGGATAGAAAGGAACCTTAACCCCTTCAGTACTGGATGATATTAAATACATTCCAACTCAATTTAAATGACAGAGGATCTGCATTATGCTGTGACCTTCTTATCCCAGATTCCCACAAGATCACATCAGGCTGCAACACACTCGTGACAGAGTTTTGCCAAAATATTTTGGAGTATTCATGCCAGTTCTGCGGACTGGAAACCTGTCTACAATTTCTCTTACATGCTTTATTCTATTGAATACACTTTATATTTGATACCTAAAAGTGGCCGTTAGGAACAGTAATTGTTTTAGTAAATCAGTTTGCGTCTGTCAGGACACTGAACTATTAGCGTAAGAGCCACACTGCCTTCAGGCAATCGCATTGATCTCAGAATATGTATTCATTACCCTGCGCACACACCACAAACCATCCGCAAGAGGAAAAGGGGCTGGGAATTGTAAAGTCATTTTATGGGAACGAATGCACTGACACAGTCAACATATCGGCTTTGAAGATGGGTAATTGCCTTCAGCTCAATTCAGTATAGAGGGAAAGGGCAAGGTTTACTAAGCAGTGATAGGAATTCTGAGCGGATTCCACTCCTTATTATATCTGTGTGTGCAGCGGAGCACTGTGGGCTGACAATGCCCGGGGCAAGGCAAGCACTTTCTGTCCTCTAACCCATGGACTGTTAGACATAAAAATAAAAAATTAAAGTTATACATTGTTATATTTTTTACTTTTTATTTTTTCTTACCTTTTTGTGTTTCTTTTTTTATGTAACTAGCCTGCTGAAATATAATATAAGCCTATTCTTAATGCTAGCACTAAGGCTGCTTTCACACATCCGGTTTTTGCTGTGCGGCACAATCCGGCTCTTTGCAGAAAAATCGCAACCGTTTCTTTTTTGCTGCCGGTTGCATTTTTTCCGCATAGACTTTCATTAGTGCCGGATTGTGCCGCATGGCCTTGCGTTCGGTCCGTTTTTTGCGGGATGCGGCATATTTAGCCCATGCGGCGGCCGGATGGAACGTTGCCTGGCACGTTTTTTTGTCCGGCAAAAAAAATCGCATTGCGCCGCATCTAGCCGATGCGGCGCTTTTTCCAATGCATGCCTATAGATGCCGGATGCGGTGCGATGCAGCAAAAACTGCATTCGGCCGCCGCATGCAGTTTTTTGCACTGCGCATGCTCAGTAGCGTGCCGCAACCAGCAAATATCGGACGGGCCGCATGTAAAAACTTATGCAAAGGATGCGGTGAAAAAAACGCATCCTTTGCATAAGTTTTTACATTGCATAGGTGTTAGAGCCGGATTTAGAACCACTGCTAAAACCGGATGTGTGAAAGCAGCCTAATAGTACCTTCACACTTAGCGATGCAGCAGCGATCCGACCAGCGATCTGACCTGGTCAGGATCGCTGCTGCATCGCTACATGGTCGCTGGTGAGCTGTCAAACAGGCAGATCTCACCAGCGACCAGTGACCAGCCCCCAGCCAGCAGCGACGTGCAAGCGACGTTGCGCTTGCACGGAGCCGCCGTCTGGAAGCTGCGGAGACTGGTAACTAAGGTAAACATCGGGTATGGTTACCCGATGTTTACATTAGTTACCAGTGTGTGCAGGGAGCAGGGAGCCGCGCACACTGAGCGCTGGCTCCTTGCTCTCCTAGCTACAGTACACATCGGGTTAATTAACCCGATGTGTAATGCAGCTACATGTGCAGAGAGCAGGGAGCCGCGCACACTGAGCGCTGGCTCCTTGCTCTCCTAGCTGCTGTACACATCGGGTTAATTAACCCGATGTGTACAACAGCTACATGTGCAGAGAGCCGGAGCCGGCAGCACTGGCAGCGTGAGAGCTGCTGGTAACTAAGGTAAATATCGGGTAACCACCTTGGTTACCCGATGTTTATCTTGGATACAGCTTACCTCAGCTGTCAGATGCCGGCTCCTGCTCCCTGCTCGCTTCATTTGTCGCTCTCTTGCTGTCACACACAGCGATCTGTGTGTCACAGCAGGAGAGCGGCTTTGAAGAAAACGAACCAGGGCTGTGTGTAACGAGCAGCGATCTCGCAGCAGGGGCCAGATCGCTGCTCAGTGTCACACACAGCGAGATCGCTAATGAGGTCACTGCTGCGTCACAAAAAGCGTGACTCAGCAGCGATCTCGGCAGCGAGCTCGCTGTGTGTGAAGCACCCCTAATTCTAACACTAATCATAGTCCTAAATTTAACCTTATCTCTAATCCTAGTTCTATCCTTAATCCTAATCCTATTTCTAATCCTAATCCTATCTCCAATCATAGTCCTAGCTCTTACCCTAGTACTAACCTCTAACCTTAGCACTACCTCTAATCCTAGACCTACCTCTAATCCTAGACCTACCTCTAATCCTAGACCTACCTCTAATCCTAGACCTACCTCTAATCCTAGACATACCTCTAATCCTAGACCTACCTCTAACACTAGACCTACCTCTACCCCTATTTATTTCTCTAGCCCTAGTCAAATATCTAACCCTAGTCCTATCTCTAACCTAGTACTACCTTTTAGCCTAGACCTATCTCTAACCCTAATCCTATCTCTAACCTTGGACCTATTGCTAACCCTAGTCCTATCTCTAACCCTAGTACTACTACTAACCGTAGACCTATTTCTAACCCTCGTTTAATCTCTAACCCTAGTCCTGCCTTTAATGCTAGTCATACATCTAACTCTAGTTCTACCTCTAACCCTAGACCTATCTCTACTCCTAGTCCTACCTCTAGTGCTATCTCTAACCTTAGGCCCATCTCTACTCCTAGTCCTTTCTCTAACCCTAGTCCTATCTCTAACTGTAGCAAAGAGCAAAAAAAGGAGAGTGGGGCGCAATGAGGAGCACCTGCGGTTTTAAAAACTAAAAGGTTCCTAAATACTGCTCACCTTGTAGGGTTGTGCGGCCCCGCACAACCCCAGTAGTAGGTTCTATTAAATTCTAAGGAGAGATTCCAGCCATCCTCTCTCCAGCGCTGGGTCTGGAATAGATTTGGTCCGGGTGTCACGTGAATCCATGTCTGGGTGTCACGAGAATCCATGTCCGGGTGTCCACGTGAGTGGCTATAAGGGACCATTATTGAAAGGTTTGTTGTTCTGATAAACCTTCTGAACTTTTCCTTACATTAGCGCTCCATGAGACCAACCCTTTTTTGTCCTCCATAGCTCTAACTCTATTCCTACCTTTAACCCTAGTGCTACCTCTAACCATAGTCCTACCTCTAACCCTTGACCCATTTTTACTCCTTGTCTTATCTCTAGCCATAGTGCTATCTCTAACCCTAGACCTACATCTAACCCTGGACTTACCTATATTCCTAGTCCTATCTCTAAACCTAGTCCTATCTCTAAACCTAGTCCTATCTCTAAACCTAGTCCTATCTCTAAACCTAGTCCTATCTCTAAACCTAGTCCTATCTCTAAACCTAGTCCTATCTCTAAATCTAGTCCTTGCTTTCTGCATAGGCAGCAAATAATATGACAAAGCTCACCTCTTTATACTGAGAGTTTTGTTATCTTGGTCACTGTCTATGCAGAGCGCAGCAACTAATGGCAAACTTATATTGATTGCTGCACTTTGCATAGGAAGCTGTGGCACTAACCAAGCAGCCCCTGGCTGCTTTAATCATCTACGGTAGTTCCAGAGGAAACTTATTATGCCCATGTGCTGCTCCAAATAGAAGCAATATTGGGGGTGAGGGGCACAATTTTGGGCTAATATCATTTGTCACCAGGGACTTGCCTCCTATTCACCTGTTAAATCTCTACCTATATAGGCAATTGCAATAAGCACCACTTATCCTTAAAAGGTGCTGTCGGATTTTAAAGGGGTTTTCCAGGCTCAACATAAATTTCTGCAGTCACTCTATGCTGAATCTTGACAGTGTGCAATATACTCCTCTGCAGCGATAATATCATTAAAGGGAACCTGTCAGCAGAAATTTCCCCTAAAACCTAAAAGCTTCCCCCTCTGCAGCTCCTGGGCTGCATTCTAGAAAGGTCCCTGTTATTATTGTGCCCCCTTTCTGACCAAAATACAGAGTTTATAAAGTGGTACCTTTTTGGATTTGGATTCTGTAAATGTGACACGGGGGCGGGCTGCCTGGCGTCCGTTATTCTGCCTCCTGCCGCTTTAGGCCGTCCCCCATCACTCCTTTCCATAGCTGTGGACACCGCCCAGTGCTCCACAGGTCCCCGCGCATGCCCAGTGCTCATCTCTCGTGGATGAGCACTGTGCCCAGTGTCAGCGCAGGCTTTAGATTATGGGCGGTGCTGTGATGTTTGTTACCAAGCAACCGCCCATAATCGCGGGACCGCGCTTTCCCCCTCGGCGTCCTTCGTTCTGCGCAAGCGCGTGCCTGCTGACCCCACGTCACCTCCTTCCTATCTATTTTCTGCCTCAGGTCAAGATGGGAAGGAGGTGACGTGGGGTCAGGAGCACCGCGCTTGCGCAGAACGAAGGACGCCGAGGGGGAAAGCGCGGTCCCGCGATTATGGGCGGTTGCTTGGTAATAAACATCACAGCACCGCCCATAATCTAAAGCCTGCGCGCACGGCACCAGCGGTGACACTGGGCACAGTGCTCATCCACGAGAGATGAGCACTGGGCATGCGCGGGGACCTGTGGAGCACTGGGCGGCGTCCACAGCTATGGAAAGGAGTGATGGGGGACGGCCTAAAGGGGCAGGAGGCAGAATAACGGACGCCAGGCAGCCCGCCCCCGTGTCACATTTACAGAATCTGAATACAAAAAGGTACCACTTTATAAACTCTGTATTTTGGTCAGAAAGGGGGCACAATAATAACAGGGACCTTTCTAGAATGCAGCCCAGGAGCTGCAGAGGGGGAATCTTTTAGGTTTTAGGGGAAATTTCTGCTGACAGGTTCCCTTTAAAGTGACCCATGCAGCCAATCAGTAGCCTCAGTAGTCACACGCTGCACATACAAGCATCATTGTAAGTTTTTTCACCAATATGAGGGGTGTGGATCCAGGGAACCGAGCTTTGCACAGAGCTGAGTGCTGAACTTGTTTTTTACCTGACAATCCCACAGACCATGGATATAGTTAAAGTCGAGCATGTGCTATTGTGCTTCATTTAAAATAGGACTCTGGTTCCAAGGAAGATTGCTGAGGGTGTCAATGGTTGGATCCCCAGCAATCAGTAAATTATCCTCTTTGGAAAGTGGAAGCTCATTCTCATTCTTGTACAGTAAAGACCAAAAGTTTGGACACACCTTCTCATCTCTAGAACAACTGTTAAGAGGAGACTTTGTGCAGCAGGCCTTCATGGTAAAATAACTGCTAGGAAACCACTGCTAAGGACAGGCAACAAGCAGAAGAGACTTGTTTGGGCTAAAGAGCACAAGGAATGGACATTACACCAGTGGAAATCTGTGTTTTGGTCTGATGAGTCCAAATTTGAGATCTTTGGATCCAACCACCGTGTCTTTGCAGAAAAGGTGAACGGATGGACTCTACATGGCTGGTTCCCATCGTGAAGCATGGAGGAGGAGGTGTGATGGTGTGGGGGGGCTTTGCTGGTGACACTGTTGGGGATTTATTCAAAATTGAAGGCATACTGAACCAGCATGGATACCACAGCATCTTGCAGCAGCATGCTATTCCATCCGGTTTGCATTTAGTTGGACCATCATTTATTTTGCAACAGGACAATGACCCCAAACACACCTCCAGGCTGTGTAAGGGCTATTTGACTAAGAAGGAGAGTGATGGGGTGCTACGCCAGATGACCTGGCCTCTAGTCACCAGACCTGAACCCAATCGAGATGGTTTGGGGTGAGCTGGACCACAGAGTGAAGGCAAAAGGGCCAACAAGTGCTAAGCATCTCTGGGAACTCCTTCAAGACTGTTGGAAAACCATTTCCGGTGACTACCTCTTGAAGCTCATCAAGAAAATGCCAAGAGTGTGCAAAGTAGTAATGAAAGCAAAAGGTGGCTACTTTTAAAAAAAACCAAGAATATAAGACATATTTTCTGTTGTTTCACACTTTTTTAAGTATTTCATTCCACATGTTTTAATTCATAGTTTTGATGCCTTCAATGTCAATCTACAATTTTCAGAGTCCTGAAAATAAAGAAAACTCTTAGAATGAGAAGGTGTGTCCAAACTTTTCGTCTGTACTGTACATAGGAGAAAGCTTGCAGTACCATTCACAGCCTCTCTGCAATATATAGCGCTGTGCCGCCTCCTATGCTCCAAGTTACCTTTTAAAGGGGTTGTCCACTACTAGAATCATAAAATCATAGAATGGTAGAGTTGGAAAGGACCTCAAGGGCCATCGAGTCCAACCTCCCTGAGTGCAGGATTTCCTAAATCATCCCAGCTATATTATATCCAGCTTCCGCTTGGAGATTTGCATTGATGGAGAGCTCATTACCTACAGTTGTAGACTGCCCTCACTGTCAAAAAGGTTTTCCTAATGTCTAATCTGAATCTAGGACAACCCCTTCTGATTCCACTTGTTTCCCCCAGTTAAAATAAAAGACCCTGTACTCAACTCCTGTTCTGGTGCCCTTCCAGCGCTGTCGGTAACTGCAATTCAGGGCTCATGTGACCTTGTGACGTCACGTAAGCCCCACGTCCAATCACCATTGGCTTCCTTCTCCCCACCTTCAGACCAAATGAGTTAATCAACAGGAAGTGACTCTGCAGCTGCCACTCACTTCCTGTTGATTACTCATTTGGTCCAAAGGCATCGCAAGAGAAGTCGGCAGTGATTGGACACGGGGCTCACATGACGTCACAATGTCACATGACCTCCGACAGCGCTGAAATGGCGCCAAAAGGGGAGGTGAGTACAAATTTTAACTGGGGGAAACAAGTGGAATCAGATGAGATTGTCCTAGTAAAGGACAATTCCGTTAATGAGCTGATTAGTGGTATAGGTGGGAATCAGGTCGCCAGTGATCTGATATTAGTAGCCTATTCTAGGGATAAGACATCAATATTAAATTTAGCATAAGTTAGATGAACACATTAAAATTCGGGCAAAAAAAAAAAGCATTTTAGATGAAAATTAAGGCAAAGAAGCTGTAAATGCATTTGCAGTGTTATCAGTTACCTTCTACTTGTTCTCCATACTCCTCTGTACCAGCAGAATGGCAGGATGGCAGGGAATAGCATAATGGCAGAGAGCAGCAGCAGCAGCAAAGCAAGGCATGTGGACAGGATGCCAGAATATGGAACATATAAAATACATGGAACAAATAAAATAGAAAACAAATCACAAGCTGCATCAGATACTGTCACAATAGCAACATTGGTATAAGCTGAGCAATGTCTTGTTCTAAAAGTTCAGGTTTTAATATCCTACATAGTTTGGTGTCGTCAGCAAAGACTGATATTTTTCTCTCGGTCCCATTCACAAGGTCATTTATAAAGAAAATAAAAAGAATTGGTCTTGACCCATATCCTTTTGGCCCCCACTGCTGACTATAGCCCATTTAGAGATTGATTAATTTAAAATGATTCTTGTCCCTTAACCAGTTTTCTTCCCATGTGCACATAGTTTCCTATAATCCTATACTGGATCTTCAGTATAAGGCTTTTGTGTGGTCCAGTATCCAATGCTTTTGCAAAGCCCAGACATATAACATCAGCTGCATGTCCAACATCCGGATTTGTACTTACCTTCTCATAAAAACTCAGCATGTTAGTTATACATCATACTAGTGATGATCAATAATTTTCACCTATACTACTAAATTATGCCAAAATGAAAATATTGGTACACTTGATTAAATCCCTTATTTGAAGCAATTTATTGCTTTTTGCATATATTGCTATCATTTTAGTATTATTATAAATGCAAAAAATGTTTAGAAAAAGTTTAAAAAAGTTTACCAAAAAAAAGTTATCCCCCCCCCCAATAACCTTTAAATGTAATATTGACTATTCTAATTAGTGTAATATATTCCACTGAACGTAAACTGCGGAGTGAGCGGAGAATGGAGAGATCTGTGCAGCGTGTAATCATCTCAGCTGGTGAGGTGCAGCGCAGTCGTCATTGTGGTGGTCGGGGGCGTCACAAGCTGTACTATTATTAATCACTGACAGCCATTGATTTCTGGATTTTCTATGTAATAAAAGTTTTAGCGAAGAAACATATTCAGCTCTTTGTTACTGCATCATGATAATTTTCCGTCACACGTAATTTTGCGCAAACTTTGCCGATTGTCAGGCTCTGTTCACATTGCAGATTATGACACTCCGCCCCATTTTTTCTCTGGTGTCTGGGATCAACACAGGCAGACTCGGGAGTCAACCTGCTGTGTGCTGATTGATAGGCAGGCTAGTGGGAGGTAATCTCTGCTAGTCTGCTTGTTAGGCAACTTTGATCACATGTGGTGGAGAGGCCTATCACATCTGCCTCCCTCCTATTTATGCTGGATGAAATCTTCTACCCATGCCAGCTATAGATTCTATGTTGGTCTGTGAGGTGTTGTGTCCAAAATTCTCTGGTGAAAGTTGTGCTATTTGCTTGATGTGGTTGTGGAGTGTACACCTGTTGTTTTGTAGTTTCCTTCCAGCTCTTGCTTTCCTCCTGAATCTCTTATTGTCTTAATCTATGTGTGTGCGTATTGTGTGACGGAGTTTTGGTTTTCTTTATCTGTGGGTTTCATCAATCTCCTGTGCCATCCTTCCCTGGGGGAGGGGAAATTAAATCAGGTCTATCAGGAGCAGGCCAGGAAGGAGACTCGGGCCTCTCCACCATCAGGAGTATCCCTGAGCCTAGGAATAGCATAGGGCCCCCTAGCTTGAGGAACAGCTTAGGAGCCCTGGTTCTCGGCAATGCCAGAGGTATCAGGACATTTTCAGAAGAAGAGACAGACTTTATTGTTCTTCAGTGAGCGTAATAATTAGGAAAACAGAAATCTGTCTCCCCTCAGGATTACTCACATATCTCTTGATTTGATAACCTAGAGAAAAAAAATCTGCATCCAAATTTGTAAATCTTTTTATGAGTTTTCTACTTTAGGGTCCCTGATGATAAAATGTTCAATTGTTATGGATACCTTTGACGTGAAAAATGATAGTTACATATTTTAGTCGTTTCAGTCTACAATCTACATTTGTTCATTTCTGTTCAGCCTCTTGCTATGAAGTTTTCAGCCTGATTCATAGTTCACATTTTTCTCTTGTGGGAGCATCTCTCCCAGTAATATAGGCTGGATTAGACCTCTGTGTGTATCCAGGATGTTGCTGTCTTTATTATCTCAAATATAAGTATAGCTCTAGGCCTGTACTAACTTCCTTTTCATGTGCTTTCCTCCTTATTAGTATTTTGTTTTCTCTACCCTCTCTGAGACTAGTTGCTTTATTTCCTCTCCACTTTGGAGATATGTGTAGAACTCCCTGTCCTTACTTGCTGGAGACCAGAGAGAGCTTTTATAGCTCCAGACCTGTACTTATTTAATTTTTATGTGCTTTCCTCCTTATAAGTATCTTGTTTTCTCTGCCCTCTCTGAGACTGTAGATGCTTTCTTTCCTCTCCACTTTGGAGATCTGTGTAGAGCTCCCTTTCCTTACTTGCTGGAGAGCAGAAAGAGCTCTCATAGCTCCAGATCTGTACTTATTTCTTTTTCATGTCCTTTCTTCCTTATCAGTATCTGGTTTTCTCTGCCCTCTCTGAGACTATAGTTGCTTTCTCTCCTCTCCAGTTTGGAGATATGTCTAGAATGTCCTCCCATTCAAAAGCAATAGAAAGCAGGTTTAAATACCGCGCCAAACCACAGGAGTCCAGATATTATTAGTAAATCCCTTTTTCTTTATTTACAAATAATAATTTACAAATTCCTCCTTATAAGTATCTTGTTTTCTCTGCCCTCTCTGAGACTGTAGTTGCTTTCTCTCCTCTCCATTTTGGAGATCTGTGTAGAACGCCCTCTCCTTATTTGCAGGAGAGCAGAGAGAGCTTTCAGAACTGAGCAGCATCTCTGATGCATTTGTAACACTTTTGCAGACCACTCAGCTAGACAAAGCACTTACAGACACTCGGCAGCAGCAAAATTGTATACAATCTTAATTGAAGACTATGTAGAAAATTACTAAACTTTGCAATTTAGAAGCAAAGAAAAAAAAAACAGCTGGGTAAAAAAAGCAAGTTGTGCATGGATAGTAAGCAAGCTGGAAACATGGCGCACACACATTACCTTCTTCCGCTTCTTCTGTAGGTAGCAAAAGCAATGGAGGCAGCGACAGAACAGCAGAGCACGGCCAAGCATAAAGACAAGGGGAGAGGCGGCAGGTTAGCCTGTGTGCAGTGACCATGGGCATACAAGAAACAATCACACCAAGAAGCCTGTCCTGATGGATGTTTTACCAAATGCCCTAATCTGTCTAAAGGGTGCTTTACACGCTTCGACATCGCTAGCGATCTCGTTAGCGATGTGACACGCCAGATCGCATCTGTGATCTGGCGTGTTACATTGCTAACAAGATCGCTAGCGATGACGCAGTGTGTAAAGCACCCTTAAGGAGGTGGACTATGGCTGTCATATTCTTTAACCCTGAAGACACCAATCACATTCTTGTATTGTGATGTTGTGCAATGTGAATTGTGTTCTGCTTCTTTTGTAAATAATGTGATATGTGACGTGTGATGTATTTTAATGTGCTCCTGTATAATGTACAGCAAGGCTATATGTAGTGATGTTTCATGTATAACTATGCAATGTTTGGATAACAAGCAATGTGTGCAACATGTATTGTGGGTGTAATATGCAGTGTATGTAAACATCAATGTGTGTAACATGCAATATGTGTGTAACATGCAATATATGTGTGTAACATGCAATATGTGTGTAACATGCAATATATGTGTAACATGCAAGATATGTGTGTAACATGCAATATATGTGTGTAACATGCAATATGTGTGTGTAACATGCAATATGTGTGTGTAACATGCAATATGTGTGTGTAACATGCAATATATGTGTGTAACATGCAATATGTGTGTAACATGCAATATATGTGTGTAACATGCAATATATGTGTGTAACATGCAATATATGTGTGTAACATGCAATATCTGTGTGTAACATGCAATATATGTGTGTAACATGCAATATGTGTGTAACATGCAATATATGTGTGTAACATGCAATATATGTGTGTAACATAATTCAAACCATTCAAGACAAATTGAGTCTTTAACACAAGAATTTTTTTTTCAAAAATATTGTTTTTTTTTTTTTTTTAAATTACGCAAAACATTTATAAAGGCACATACATGGTATGTGTAACATGCAATATGTATGTAATATGTGTGTAACATGCAGTGTGTGTAACATGATGTCAATAACATGAAGTGTGTAATATACAGTATATGTGTAGCTTTCAGTGTATGTTACATGCAGTGTGTATATAGCATGTAGTGTGCGTAACATGCAGCGTGTGGCATGCAATATGTGTGTAACATGCAGGGAATATAAGATGTAGTGTGCGCATAGTGGGCGCATAGTTAACAGAGTGTTGTGTAATATTCTGTAATTGGGTAATATCTATGTAATGTGTGTGTAACATGATGTCTATAACATGAAGTGTGTAATATACAGTGTATGTGTAATTTTCAGTGTATGTTACATGCAGTGTGTATATAGCATGTAGAGTGGGTGTAGTATTCAGTGTGTGTGCAACATACAGTATGACATGCAGTGTGTGCAACATGCAGTGTGTGACATGCAGTGTATGTGACATGCAGTGTGCGACATGCAGTGTGTGCGACATGCATTGTGTGCAACATGCAGTGTGTGCGACATGCAGTGTGTGGGACATGCAGTGTGTGACATGCAGTGTGTGCATGACATGCAGTGTGTGACATGCAGTGTGTGCGTGTGTGTGTGACATGCAGTGTGTGACATGCAGTGTGTGTGACATGCAGTGTGTGGCATGCAGTGTGTGCGACATGCAGAGTGTGTGTATAGCATGTTGTGTGTGTAATATGCAGTGTGTGCAACATGCAGCGTGTGTGACATGCAGTGTGTGCGACATGCAGTGTGTGACATGCAGTGGGTGCAACATGCAGTGTGTGACATGCAGTGTGTGGGACATGCAGTGTGTGACATGCAGTGTGTGCGTGACATGAAGTGTGTGCGTGACATGCAGTGTGTGTGTGCGACATGCAGTATGTGACATGCAGTGTGTGACATGTAGTGTTTGGCATGCAGTGTGTATGACATGCAGTGTGTATGACATGCAGTGTGTGACATGCAGTGTGTGCGACATGCAGTGTGTGTGTGTGACATGCAGTGTGTGACATGCAGTGTGTGCGACATGCAGTATGTGACATGCAGTGTGTGTGACATGCAGTGTGTGCGACATGCAGTGTGTGTATAGCATGTAGTGTGTGTAATATGCAGTGTGTGCAACATGCAGTGTGTGACATGCAGTGTGTGTGTGACATACAGTGTTCGTGTAACATGCAATGTATGTGTAACATGCAGTGTGTGACATATGCAATATGTGTAACATATAGGGTGTATAACATGCAGTGTATGTAATAATGCAGTGTGTCTATCCTGTATGTGTTTAACATGAAGTGTACTGTATGTAACAATACAGTGTATGTACAATCCAGTGTTTTTCATGCATTGTATGTAATGATATAGTGTGTAACATGCAACATGTAACAATGCAGTATGTATAACATGCAATATGTGTGGGTAATATACAGTGTGAAACATTCAGTATATGCAGCGATACAATGTATGTAACTTGCAGTGTGTGTAACTTGTCGTTTGAAACATGCAGTATGTGTAAAAAGCAATATGTGTGTAACAAGCAGTATATGTAACATTCAGTAAGTGTGAAACATACAATATTTGTGTGCAGCATGCAACATTTGAGTAACATAATTATATATGTAACATGCTTTGTTTAAATAACATGCATTATGTGTATAACATGCAGCGTGTGAGTGTGCACCATACTGTATGTAAAAAGCAGTTAGTGTGTAACAAGTAGGCATTGTATGTGACATATATTGTGCAGGTAACATGCAGTATGTGTCTAACATGCACTGTGCGTGTAACATGCAGTGTGTTTGTAACTTGCAGTATGTGTAATATGCAATGTGTGTATAACATGCAATATGTGTGTAACATGCAGTGTCAAAAATGCAGTGAGTGTGTAATATGCAATATGGGTAAAACATAAAATAAGGGGGTGTAATATGCAATATGAGTGTAACATGCAGTGTGCGTCTAAAATGCACTGTGCGTTTAACATACTGTGTGTGTGTGTGTGTGTGTGTGTGTGACATGCAGTGTGGATGTAACATGCAGTATGGGTGGAACTTGCAGTGTGTGTAACATGCAGTGAGTGTGTAACATGCAGTGAGTGTGTAAAATGCAGTGTGCATGTAACAGGCAGTGTGTGTGTGTGTAACATGCAGTGTGTTTGAAACTTGCAGTGTGTAACATGCAGTGAGTGTAATATGCAGTGTGTAACAGGCAGTGAGTGTAACATGCAGTGTGTGTAATATGCAGTGTGTAACATGCAGTGTGTGTAATATGCAGTGTGTAACATGCAGTGTGTGTAACATACAGTGAGTGTAATATGCAGTGAGTAATATGCAGTGAGTGTAATATGCAGTGTGTGTAATATGCAGAGTGTGTGACATGCAGTTTGTGTAACATGTAGTGAGTGTAATAAGCAGTGTGTGTAATATGCAGTGTGTGTGTGTAACATGCAGTGTGTAATAAGCAGTGTGTGTAATATGCAGTGTGTGTAACATGCAGTGTGTAACATGCAGTGAGTGTAATATGCAGTGTGTGTAATATGCAGTGTGTGTAATATGCAGTGTGTGTAACATGCAGTGAGTGTAATATGCAATGTGTGTATAACATGCAATATGAGTGTAACATGCAGTGTGCTTCTAATATGTAGTGTGTGTGTAACATGCAGAGTGTGTAACATGCAGTGTGCGTCTAATATGCAGTGTGTGTGTAACATGCAGAGTGTGTAACATGCAGTGTGCGTCTAATATGCAGTGTGTGTGTAACATGCAGAGTGTGTAACATGCAGTGTGCATGTAAAATGCAGTGTGCATGTAACAGGCAGTGTGTTTGTAACGTGTGTGTAATATGCAGTGTGTGTATAACATGCAATATGTGTGTAATATGCAGTGAGTGTGTAACAATGCAATATAGGTGTAACATGCAATAAGGGGGTGTAACATGCAATATGAGTGTAACATTCAGTGTGCGTTTAACATGCAGTGTGTGTGTGTTTGTGTTTGTATGTGTGTGTAATATGCAGTATGTGTGACATGCAGTGTGTAATATGCAGAGTGTGTATAAAAATCAATGTGTGTGACATGTAGTATGTGCGTGTGTCTGTGTAATATGTAGTATGTGCGTGTGTGTGTGTGTGTGTGTAATATGTAGTATGTGTGTGTAACATCCTGTGCTTGTGTAGCATACACATACAGTATGAAAATGTCAGCACTGCAGTGTTCATAGGTGTAAACATGTCGGCAATGACCCAATGAATGAGGAATACACTTTACATTAGGTGATTGGATTGTTTATGCTGGAGTAACAATCATTCTTCTCGGCAGCTCATTGCTCCATGTTAACAGGAGATGTGCCGCCGAGGACAAGATGCTGTATATGGACTAAACGCTGTATTGGTGATCGCTCTGTCCCATCATTCTTCATCAGCTGTAAGAATTCCAATCATAGCCAAGTAATACTTATATAAGTAACATTAGAAATCAGGAAACGAGACCTCGGTAAGGAGTGCACCATATGTTTTTTGGTTTCCTTATGCCTGTTGCATAACAATGGAGATGTTAACCATGTACCAATTCAATGAACAATGTCTCACCAAAATCTTCTATAGCTCTAGACCTCCAGTCTGGTCCTTTGTCTACCTTATGTCCAGACAATATCTTATTACATGCAGTCCTATATTAACGGCTCTGTACTGCTCTATGTATAGTATATAGTGCTCTATATATACAGATATTCTCATATTATATTATCTTATGGTTGACAGACAGTCCCTTGGTGTCCGTCTGTAGAAGGTCGCAGCTTTTGGCTTCATAAACTGCTCCCTGACAGTCTATTCTTGTTGCTGTGGTGTAAATGGTATCTTATGTATCTTCTCTGTATGCGGTTTAGCCCTTTCCTTTTAGGACCCTGTGGATAGCCTCATCTTCCAGCTGTTAATCATCATCACTTCCACTTGTGCCTTAAATACCCACATTTCACCCAGGTCTTTCCTGGTGATAGTTATATTCCTATACAGGCCTTGGGTGCAAGCAGTCAGCTTGCATTCATCTGAAGGAACATTGTTGTGTGTTGCTGTTCCTCTTCCTGACTCATCCTGGAGATAAGTTATTCATTCATTGGGCGGCATGGTGGCTCAGTGGTTAGCACTGCACTCTTGCAGCGCTGGGGTCCTGTGTTCAAATCCCCTCAAGGACACCATCTGCAAGGAGTTTGTATGTTCTCCCTGTGGTTGCGTGGGTTTCCTCCGGGTACTCCGGTTTCCTCCCACACTCCAAATACATACAGATAGGGAATTTAGATTGTGAGCCCCAATGGGGACAGTGTTGCTAATGTATGTAAAGCGCTGCAGAATATGTTAGCGCTATATAAAAATAAAGATTTAAAGATTTGATTCACTTCCCTCTGTTTGTTATCCCTGTGTCTTCTTTAGAGCTTAGTTGGGTTGACTAAGTGCTCATCCCATCCGTTCCTTACAGAGGACCCAGTTTAGGGTCAGTCAGGGTCAGGTATCCTGTTCGACGCATAGATGTTGAACCTATCTAAAGTAGTAAGGGACCCCATGGACCAGCAGAAGATTTCGCCAGGGGTCTCTATATCCCCCTTCCCTAGACACAAGGTTTCCCTTCCCTGTCACCATACGCCTGGTACTCCCCCACACCTAGCGTGACAGATGAGGGGCAATTTGTGAAGATCCCTACCAATCTAACATTCATCAGCACTGTAGCTATACAAGTAATATTTATGAAAAAACTCCCTCAGAAATACTTTCAGTTTTAGACATAAACTGACAGTGTTTTATGTGACTTTTTTTTTTTTTTAAGTGTTTTAGTATGTGCATTTTTTGCTATATTATTATTTATATTTATTTAATTTTATTACAAGTCGTGTGATTCCAAGGTTCCTTTAGAATCACGTAATTTGTAAGGTCGAAGATGCAACAAAAGGCTCAAGTCACAGTAAGGGCGGCTTTGCACGTTGCAATATCGCACGTGCGATGTCGGTGGGGTCAAATCGAAAGTGACGCACATCCGGCGTCATTTTCGACATCGTTGTGTGTAAATTCTAAATGATACGATTAACGAGCGCAAAAGCGTTGTTATCGTATCATCGGTGTAGGCTCCGAATTTTTCAAAATTACGCTGCCGCGACAGGTACGATGTTGTTCCTCGTTCCTGCGGCAGCACACATCGCTGTGTGTAAAGCCGCAGGAGCGAGGAACATCACCTTACCTGCCGCCGGCGGCTATACGGAAGGAAGAAGGTGGGCGGGATGTATACATCCTGCTCATCTCCGCCCCTCCGCTTTGATTGGCCGCTTGCCGTGTGACGTCGCTCTGACGTTGTACAATCCGCCCCCTTAGGAAGGAGGCGGGTCGCCGGCCAGAGCGACGTCGCAGGACAGGTGAGTGCATGTGAAGCTGGCGTAGCGATAATGTTCGCTACGCCAGGAATCACAAAATATCGCTGCTGCGATGGGGGCGGGTACTATCGCACTCGACATCGCAGCATCGGCTTGCGATGTCGCAACGTGCAAAGCCCGCCTAAGGCTCGGGCTACAGAGCAACATGTATCGTGCAGCAGATCATATCAGACAAGTCATGCAACTAAAAACACTTCTGCAACTTGACCGTGACTAGTTTAAAGCTGGAACTATGCTGTGAAAAAGAAAAGCAATAAATCATTTACATTGCATTCTATGACAAGTGTTTTGTGGGCCATTTGTAACCATTGGTAGAAAATCCAACACATTTGCGATTCTAAACTAAATTTAGAGCATGATGTGATTTAAAGAAAAAAAAGCTAAAAGTCAAAAAAGCAAAAAAAAAAAACAAAGACATAGGGAATGGCTAGTGTTTAAAGGGTTGATCCACTATTAAAATATTGATGCCCTATCCTGAGATGAGCTTCCATATTCCCTTCAGGTCCTTATTGAAGATCTAGGGTAAAATGAGATTCTCTCACCTTCTTCTTCTTCTTTTGTCGACATAGGAGGAGAAAAAGAAAAAGGAAAAATATTATTTTGTTTGGGAAATAAATAGAAGAGTATAAGGCGTTATAATGTATTCCTATATGAGACATATGTATTCATTTACTCACTTGTCTGCCCAGTCACCTTTCAGGTGGGGCTTTAAATACTTTCCTCATGATGGGGATATTCTCATTTTGAAGTCCAGCTATATTGCTGTTAGTTTCTGCCAGTCATTGGAAGACAAGCTATAATACCGCTCTCTACTGCTTATGTTCTCCACTCTGCACCTATCTTGTGTTTGTTGTTAGTAAGTAGCCGGCATATGTTAGTAGTAATCACCTTCTCAGGTGTTTGGTATTTGTTGTTTGTCTTAATCACTCTGAGATCACTTTTTACTTCAGCCTATCTTCCCTTCTGTAGCTAATTTGCACTCCACTCTGCCCTTCGGTTTCTTAGAAGTAATGTGAAGTGCTCGATGGCCAATCAGGTAGCAGAGGCCCGAGTTGCCTTTGTTTAGTCTGTGTTCAGGGCTATTCCAACTCCAGCAGAAACCACTAGGAACTATCAGGGTCAGTTGCAGTTTTTGGAGTTGCTGTACTTACATAACACACAGTTTTTGGGGAACTGGGCAGAGAGGATGTTCCAAACATTTTGAAGAACTAACCACAGATCTTTTAAGTATAAAGATTAGTGGTCAGTTCTCCAAGATGTTTGGAACAACCTCCCTTCCATTTTCTTTCACAAACTATGTGCAAGTGTACCTGGAAGAAATGATGGTTTTATGTGGTTTACGAGACAAATAGTGGTCACACCACATATTGATTTGATTTAGATTTCTCTTTTGTTCAATGATAAAAATAAACTATTAAAGAGGACCAACCACAAGGATTTTCTTATAAAATCTAAAGCCAGGGCTGTACTGACACTATAAGGCGATTCTATACATACCTTTAGTTGTGAGATTGGATGTATACTTTCTGAAATATAGGCAAGTAAAGTTTGTGAAATGCACTGCTACTTGATTGATGGGTGCAACGGAATATCTAATACGTGGGACGGGTTTTGCTAGTTGTTCCTGCCACTGTCTGCTGTCTGGCCTTCCTCCCCTGTCCTTCAGCCCTCTATCCTTCCTCCCTCTGTCTTTCCTCTCTCCTTCCTCCCTCTGTAAAAAAAAAGAGACAGGGGGGAGGAAGGACACGCAGGCACACAGGGGCGCGAATTACTACAAAAACCTGACCCGCCTGTTAGATATTCCGTTGCACCTATCATTCTAGAAACAGTGCATTTCACAAACTTTACTTGCCTGTATTTCAGAAACTATACATCCGATCTCACCACTAAAGGTATGTATAGAATCAGCATGATAGCACCAGTATAGCACTGGCTTTAGTTTATATAGGAAAATCCTAGTGGTTCGTCCTCTTTAACAGCATCAGAGTTGTTAAGACACAGATGCTGGCTGTGTAGTGTAGCCGGCATCAGCCACATATGGATGCAGCTCAGCTCTTGAGTCCCTGGCGCATGCAATCATCTCATCCAAGAATGTTAAATCATGTTCTAATGCAAGGAAATGCTAAAAAAAATGGTGCAAAGCTGCAATAATACACACAACGTGTAGACCGGTGTGGCATTGGGTTTAGAAAAAGGCAGCCATGTTTTTCTAATCCTGCACAATCCCTTTAACCAATGCAGTATACAAACAACCTGAGGGCAATACTAACAGCACCATATCATATAACACATATTATGACCAATATATAAAATTGGAAAGACTCACCTTCCTGCTGCTCCCTATAGGGTGAGACAATTTACACATTGAAAAGTGAGAATACAAAGAAAAATACAGAAGGAGAAGATTAACAGAGTTCTGCAACGCAATGATCGTTACAATGTAATAATAATATTCTATTAGTGATTATATGCATACTACATACATCCCCAGAGGAGCCTGATGATGAACCTAAGATACGCTCCCATCCTTATTACATAGGTATTTCTTAATTAATAAATAGATGTGATGTTTCCAGAACCCCATCCTCTGAATACGTGAGAAGTTTTAACTATGTGAATACCCCTCTAAAAAAGGGCCTGTTACTTGTCATAAATTACCTGGTGTAAATGCCGATCTACTGAATTTGGCGTTCTTTACCCCTTATTTCTGCACCTCTTTGTTCTTGAGATATGGCTTTCTCTTTTCTGTATAGAAATCTAAACTTGTTAGTCAAGAGGGTGTGGTCCTCAAGAAACACTCCCATAAAAATGTCGAAGACCACACCCATTTGGGAAAAAGACTAAATTTACATACAGTAAGGATGGGGGACATATCTCAGGAATGAAAAGTGCCAGGATAAAAAAAAAAACTTTGCCAAATTCAGGAGAACTGCAACATATACATAACATAAAAATATATTAGCTAAGAAACTCATGCAGCATAAACTTGGTAGCTAAAGAGAATAACTGCTGTATGTATGACTTACTCATAGTCCACTTCCTCTGTATCAGACATTCTGGCAGCTGTCACCTGTAGATTAATATAAATACAATTCAGCCCCTGAAAACAGTAATTCCATGTAATAATGTAGTTATATGTCATATAAAAATGGAAGATATACAGTAAACATGAGCAAAAGATAAGATGATGGCCAAAGACGCAAAGATATGAAAATGATATCATTACACATTGTTGGTTGAAATGCCCTCCTATAAAGATCATACAAGTACTATATATTTATATACACACTACCGTTCAAAAGTTTGGGGTCACCCAGAGAATTTTGTCTTTTCCATGAAAAATCATACTTTTATTTATCAAATGAGTTGCATAATAGAGAATACAGTCCAGACAGTGACGAGGTTAGAAATAATGATTTTTACTTGAAATAATAATTTCAAGTAAATATATACTGGTGCTTCTCAATAAATTAGAATATCATCAATAAAATTAATTTATTTCAGTAATTCAATGCAAAAAAGGAAACACACATATTATATAGAGTCATTACACACAGAGGGATCTATTCCTATATATTATATAGTCATTACACACAGAGTGATCTATTCCTATATATTATAGAGTCATTACACACAGAGTGATCTATTCCTATATATTATATAGAGTCATTACACACAGAGGGATCTATTCCTATATATTATATAGAGTCATTACACACAGAGGGATCTATTCCTATATATTATAGAGTCATTACACACAGAGGGATCTATTCCTATATATTATAGAGTCATTACACACAGAGTGATCTATTCCTATATATTATAAAGAGTCATTACACACAGAGGGATCTATTCCTATATATTATATAGAGTCATTACACACAGAGGGATCTATTCCTATATATTATAGAGTCATTACACACAGAGTGATCTATTCCTATATATTATATAGAGTCATTACACACTGTGTGTTATGACTCTATATAATATATAGGAATAGATCACTCTGTGTGTAATGACTCTATATAGTATATAGGAATAGATCCCTCTGTGTGTAATGACTCTATATTATATGTAGGAATAGATCCCTCTGTGTGTAATGACTCTATATAATATATAGGAATAGATCCCTCTGTGTGTAATGACTCTATATAATATATAGGAATAGATCCCTCTGTGTGTAATGACTCTATATAATATGTAGGAATAGATCCCTCTGTGTGTAATGACTCTATATTATATGTAGGAATAGATCCCTCTGTGTGTAATGACTCTATATTATATGTAGGAATAGATCCCTCTGTGTGTAATGACTCTATATTATATGTAGGAATAGATCCCTCTGTGTGTAATGACTCTATATTATATGTAGGAATAGATCCCTCTGTGTGTAATGACTCTATATTATATGTAGGAATAGATCCCTCTGTGTGTAATGACTCTATATTATATGTAGGAATAGATCCCTCTGTGTGTAATGTCTCTATATAATATATAAGAAGAGATCCCTCTGTGTGTAATGACTCTCTATAATATATAGGAACAGATCCCTCTGTGTGTAATGACTCTACACAATATATAGGAATAGATCACTCTGAGGGATCTGTTCCTATATATTATATAGAGTCATTACACACAGAGGGATCTATTTCACGTTTATTTCTGTTAATGTTGATGATTATGGCTTACAGCCAATAAAGACCCAAAAGTCATTATCTCAGAAAATTAGAATAATTACCACAAAACACCTGCAAAGACTTCCTAAGCATTTAAAATGGTCCCTTAGTCTGGTTCAGTAGGCTACACAATCATGGAGAAGACTGCTGACTTGACAGATGCCCAGAAGTCATTGACACACTCCACAAGGAGGGTAAGTCACAAAAGGTCATTGCTAAAGAAGCTGGCGGTTTACAGAGTGCTGTATCCAAGCATGTTGATGGAAAGTTGAGTAGAAGGAAAAAGTGTGGTAGAAAAAAAAAATCCATAACTGACTCTTCTTTCTCTCTGTGGACGTACCATAAAAAATAAGTCCATATTTATCTGTTCATATTTTGTGAATTACTGGAGAAAATCTTTCATGTCTATGAAGAGTGGAATTCACAGGTCATAAATGTGGGCAGATAATATATATTTTTAGCTCAACGCTCATTCATCAAAAGGGAGGATTTCCGCAGCCCCTTGTACATTGATAGTGACTGCGGTATTATAAGTGAGTGCGACTGATATCGGGACTCATTATCAGTCAGTTTTGGATTTTCCATCTATGATTCACTTTTGGGAGGCTCCTTAAGTCGTGGCCTTTATGTTAGGCAATGGCCAGCCCAATTTATGAGTGTGTCATGTGTAAGCCGCTGGATGTGTGTCTGCCTCTGATATTTGGGATAAGGCTTTCTTGTTGTTCCAGGAGTTAAGAATGTAACACGAAGCTGTACGTAAATATTATTTCTCTTTTTCAGGTCATAAAATGCCAGCGGAGCGCAGTTATCTGAGGACCGCTCTATTCTGAGGACCGCTCCGATGTCTAACAATAGCCTGATATTAAATCTAGAACAGTTGGGACAAAGAAATGAAATACAGAAGTATAATAGGATTATTGGACACCGGAGTAAGACTGGGGTCACTGTATTCATCTCTCAGATGGTAGTAGAAACTACAGGGGCTAAACTCATACAGTAATATCCCAAAATGTCAGATCTGTAGCTATATCATGATAAATATGGAAAGAACAAGGTTTAAATCTTGCAGTTAGGTTAGAAATAACAGATAACACCTCCATATTCAAGAGATAACACAGGAACCACCATTCATTGTATGTGATGGTCAGAGCTCACCTCTTCCTCCTTTAGAATGACTGATAACACCTCTATATAAAGTAGATAGCACAGGAAACATCATTCCCAATAGGTGATGTCACAGCTCACCTCCTCCTCCTCCTGACACAGGCTCTCCATAAACCCCTTCTGATTACATATGTTTCCCCCTGATAAAAATAGTAAAGCCTATACTCAGCTCCCATATTGGCGTCCTTCCAGTGGTGTCCAGGCTCAGGTGGGATTGTGGCGTCACGTGAGCCCCGCATCCAATCACTGCCGGCTTTCTTCTCCCCGCCTTTGGACAAGACGAGTTAATCAACAGGAAGTAAGCTCTGCAGCTGCACTCACTTCCTGTTGTTTGGTCCGAAGGCGAGGAGAAGGAAGCCGGAGCTGATTGGTTGCAGGGCTCGTGTGATGTTACAATCCCATGTTAGCCTCAGTACAGAGAACTTGGACACCGGTGGAAGGGTGCCAGTATGGGAGGTGAGTATAGACTTGGGGGAAGCATTTGGAACAGAAGGGGTTGTCCTAGTAGTGGACAACCCCTGGTGGAAGCATTTGGAATCAGAAGGGGTTGTCCTAGTAGTGGACAACCCCTAGTGGAAGTGTGGCACCCTTGGGCTTCCGGCGCCACAGGGTATTACACCACTTTTCTGGGGTATCTATTCCAGGTCAGGAGGGGGCTAACCTTCACAAAACACACACAAACAACAGCAGGTGCTTACTCACAGGGGGTTGGACTAGGACAGACAGAGTAGCCAGCCATCAGAAGCATGGGACTTCCCGGTCGCTAGGACAACCACTGGGGGCGAGCACCACATGGGGTAGAAGTAGGAGCAACAAACACACTTAGAGCAGAACCTTCCTGGGCACCGCCTTGCAATAACATATAGCACTGACACAGGAGTCAGTGTTTCCTCTTTCCTGGTTGACCCATGGCTTGGAGCAGGAGGCTCGGCCCGGGTTCCAGATAGCTACAGAGGACATTTCACTAAAAATCTACACGGGCAACAGCAGTGACCGCCAACGGATCCGGGATCGGCTGGAGCCCATCGTGTCAGAGAACGGCACCTCGGGCAGCATCTAAAAGACTTGTGAGTAAAAAAGACTTGGAACTGCAGCTCCTGCCTCTGCCTCTCCTTTCGCGGCGCTGATGCCCAGAGCTGCGGCGCCAGCGGGGACTACCAGTACGACCCCCGCCATCCTCCCAGGGTAATCCCGCTCCGCCTGTGGGGAGCAACACCATCCCAGCTGCACCCAACATCTGCTCCGGTGAGAGACCCTGCACTTTCCTAAACCCCCGACTACTACCTCCATCCTCCCTGCCACCCTCCAATCCTCCTCTGGATGCCTCGGGGCAACAGAACAGGGCCAGGCCACCCTGTGACGACGCAGAAGAATCTACACCCCGGCCCATCATCGAGTAGGTTAAAACACCTGTCCAGTGGGGCACTACATAAGTATTTGGAATCAGAAGGGGTTGTCCTAGTAGTAAACAACCCCTGGGGGAAGCATTTGGATTCAGAAGAGGTTGTCCCAGTAGTGGACAACCCCTGAGGGAAGCATTTGGAATCAGAAGGGGTTGTCCTAGTAGTGGACAACCGCTAGGGGAAGCACGTGGACTCAGAAGGGGTTGTCCTAGTACTGGACAACCCCTGATGGAAGCATTTGGAATCAGAGGAGGTTGTTCTAGCTAGTAGTGGACAATTCCTGGGGAAAGCATTTGGAATCAGAAGGGGTTGTGCTAGTAGTGGACAACCCCTGGGGAAAGCATTTGGAATCAGAAGGGGTTGTCCCAGTAGTGGACAACCCCTGGGGGAAGCATTTGGAATCAGAAGGGGTTGTCCTAGTAGTGGATAACCCCTGGGGGAAGCATTTGCAATCAAAAAGGGTTATTCTAGTAGTGGATAACCCTTGGGGGAAGCATTTGCATCAGAAGGGGTTATCCTAGTAGTGGATAACCCTTGGGGGAAGCATTTGCATCAGAAGGGGTTATCCTAGTATTGGATAACCACTGGGGGAAGCATTTGCATCAGAAGGGGTTGTCCTAGTAGTGGATAACCACTGGGGGAAGCATTTGCAATCAGAAGGGGTTATCCTAGTAGTGGACAACCCCTGGGGGAAGCATTTGGAATCAGAAGGGGTTATCCTAGTAGTGGACAACCCCTGGGGGAAGCATTTGGAATCAGAAGGGGTTGTCCTAGTAGTGGACAACCCTTGGGGGAAGCATTTACAATCAGAGGAGGTTGTCCTAGTAGTGGACAACCCCTGGGGGAAGCATTTACAATCAGAGGAGGTTGTCCTAGTAGTGGACAACCCCTGGGGGAAGCATTTACAATCAGAGGAGGTTATCCTAGCAGTGGACAACCCCTGGGGGAAGCATTTACAATCAGAGGAGGTTGTCCTAGCAGTGGACAACCCCTGGGGAAAGCATTTACAATCAGAGGAGGTTGTCCTAGCAGTGGACAACCCCTGGGGGAAGCATTTGGAATCAGAGGAGGTTGTCCTAGCAGTGGACAATGCCTTTAACAATCTATTTATCTGTAAGGGTTACAGAATTAATGCTCGCTGATGTCTTCTATAGAGATGAATGGAATTCATAGATGAACAGTTCTTTTTATGAAAAAAAAAATAAAAATAAAATGGATAACAAATATAGAGGGACCATAATTATTGACAAGGAGGACTTTTTTTGCAGTCTGTCATCCAGCTGATGAGCAGTTCAGGAGTAGGATGGAAGTCATGGGATCCAGATGCAAGTGGGAAAGTTTATAGTAAAAACAGCCGTGGAATGCTCTTCCTATGTCACTGGTTAAATCTCAGTGGGGTTACCTCTGCTCCAACATAAACAGCTATAACTCTATATTTAACAATTCCCAATGGGATCCAGACGCTGCGTTATTTATTGTCCCAGGCATATTTGGAAAGGGATCTGAATTTGTCATTAAAGAAATCTAAAAATCTCAGGGTACCATCAGAATTTCCAGAGCAAAGGAACGAGCCTGACAGCTGCCTAAATGTCAAGTTTATTTTCATGTTCTGCTATTGTCTCATAGACCTTTGTAATCTCACATCTCTTTAAATATAACACATTCCTGTCCCCCCGGGGTGCCAGGGACGGGGGCTATCTGGATTCAGTAACACTTCAGCACTCATCATAAAATCACAGCTCGTCATCACATTGAGTTATGTCCTCAGACTGCTGCGGGAGATATATTCCCGTCAAGGGCATAACCTGCAGCTTTCCATATTCAGTAATGTACAAGGTATGCCAGGAAAACAATACAACGCTAAGGGAAAGGGGAGCAGGGTCATCTCCTAACACTCACGTGAGGCTGATCCCTGCATGACCACTGAGGAAGGATTCTCCGGTCGTGATGGTTAGTATACCCACTTAACCTAATAAATAACACACCGACTGCATGTGACTTGGTTAAACAAATTGGCCACAGCAGCCTTTATTACCTATTATTAACATACTAACACAAGGGGGCGCCGTCCAACGGGCGACCCCAAACAAATAATAGGTAACACATAAATAATAACTGTACATGTAACCCCATGTAGGCCCGGTCCAGAAACCACTTCCTCCACCATATCCCTGGCCGCAACACTCCGACCCAGAGATGAGGTATTAATCACCCCGTGGATTAATACCCCCCAAACCTTGCAGAACCCCGTGCCTGCAATTTACCGGAACCCGGAGACACCATACCAAGACAGTGCCTCTCAGTCCAGCCACCAATCCCTTACAACCGCCTCTGGACCAGACCTACCCCCGCTGCTGCGACAGAACATACGACTCTTAACCTGTATTCCCCTTTTTTTTTTTTTTTTTTTTTTTTTTAAAACCGCATCATTCCATTTTCTCATTTTGTTTTCTTCTTCTTTTTTTTTTTTTTTAAAAACAAACATAGCCAAAACGAACTCGCAAAACACAAGGGCGGGTGGGCGGGAATCCTTTACTGTCCGGAGTCACAAGGAAGGTAAGACCCCTCCCCTATAGTTTATATACTAGCCCCCTCCCCACCCTACAGTGACCCTATTCCACCAATCCCCTATAAGGGCCCATAATGCCCTTTAATTCACTTTATTAACCCCTCACTCCCTCCCTTCCCTCTGGTCATGTCGCCCCTCCCCCCTATGGGGTCCATGGCTTTCTTGACCACTGAGGAAGGATT
Source organism: Anomaloglossus baeobatrachus (assembly GCF_048569485.1). Taxonomy (NCBI): domain Eukaryota; kingdom Metazoa; phylum Chordata; class Amphibia; order Anura; family Aromobatidae; genus Anomaloglossus; species Anomaloglossus baeobatrachus. The sequence goes on from NC_134363.1 coordinate 59,707,411, forward strand.
CTCCGGTCGTGATGGTTAGTATACCCACTTAACCTAATAAATAACACACCGACTGCATGTGACTTGGTTAAACAAATTGGCCACAGCAGCCTTTATTACCTATTATTAACATACTAACACAAGGGGGCGCCGTCCAACGGGCGACCCCAAACAAATAATAGGTAACACATAAATAATAACTGTACATGTAACCCCATGTAGGCCCGGTCCAGAAACCACTTCCTCCACCAATATCCCTGGCCGCAACACTCCGACCCAGAGATGAGGTATTAATCACCCCGTGGATTAATACCCCCCAAACCTTGCAGAACCCCGTGCCTGCAATTTACCGGAACCCGGAGACACCATACCAAGACAGTGCCTCTCAGTCCAGCCACCAATCCCTTACAACCGCCTCTGGACCAGACCTACCCCCGCCACAGGACAGGACACGTGACACCTTACGTGGCCTGGACCCGCCACACACCCAAGGCTTGCTCCACCATCACGCAAACCCAAGGCCCAGAGATCAGAACCAATCTCAGTAAGGTGAACCCCATCACCCCTTCGAAACTGCCACTTTGGCGACTCCAGATCCGCACATCACACTACACTACCGCCGTTTCTCCGCACGAAACGCGCAACCACCCTGTTCACATGATCCCGGGCGCGATTCAGCTTCTCAACTGACCGTGCCCCCCTCCACACCAATGTGGCCACAATCCGACCATACCACTATCAAACCCGGATACCTGGTCCATAAACGCAATAGATCCATCTTGATGTCCCAGATCAAATCACGTGATGCCCGCACTCCCAAGTCACTTCCCCCCCCACGTGCAAAAACCAACACGTTCGGAGGTCTATCCACCCTGCAATAGTATTCAAACTCCGTCACGACCCCGCTCCATTCCATGCCCCATTCCATGCCCCGCACACCGAACCACTTGACCAACGCAAGCGATCTGTCCACCCAACTGCCGACCATTCAGGCGAGCATCGGCCCGACGGGCCCCCCAGAACACGAAGGAGAGCCCCAGAATCCATATCAGGCAGATTCCTACAACCACAAAAACTTTACCAAAACAAACCCCACCAACACCAATTTTTTAGCATGAAACCCCGACAAAGTCACAACCAACTACTCCATAAAGCCCTCACTGGGACAACAACTGTGGGCGCACATAACCCCGAAAAACGATAAGACTCCCACCAACCGATTCGTCCCACCATGTCATCACCCAGGCCACAACGCGAAGCCTCCGCAGCCGCCCCGATCCTGAAGGAATGAGGCCCATAATCTCCCGAGCATTCCCCCGCACAGCGCAACAACTCCTCAGTACGGCCACAAACTGGTAACGAGACAAACCAAGACCCATCCTTGTGCCATAACAGCAGGCCCGGAGGACCGCCCCCGAGCCGCAAAACTTCCTCACCAACTGCCCCGGGCACAACGCATCCATCACAACCAACCTGCCTCGACCCATCAGGTCTGTTTTTGGACCGCCTAAGCTGACACTCTACTCTCCGTCCCACCAATGCCACAACCTCGGACATCAGACCACCCCCCCTGAACCTGGAAGGGCTCACCAACGCCCCAAAAAGGCTAACACAAAAGCCGTTTCAAAAGCACCCTCTCATAAACTGAGACACAAATTTCCCGCAAACCGTCCACCAATTGCCGTAACAAAACCAAAGAAATGGGCCACCTAGTGTCCCGCTCCTTCGCCCTTTTTTCGAAAAAACCCTTCAAGGCCTGCCGCTCCAAAATTCCGCGACACGCCCCACTCACCCCTGACCTTCAACCAAAAAAGGCCACAGCCGCCACCCTAAGTATCACTGCTGATGCTGACTTCCCAGCCCTGCAATCCTCGCTCACTAGTGCCAGTAGCGCCAACAAGTAATTTTCTCGCCCGTCACCAAACATAACCCCCAGCATCTCCTGCCACTCACCGAATTCCTAATGAAACCCGCAATCAATGCCTCACCAGGCTCCACAAGTCCTCTGGACACTGCTCCGATCTCGTCTGCCCCCCGGCATGAACTCCCACAACCTGTGGACTGAAAATGAGATAAAGCGTCCGCCACCCCGTTATCAACCCCCACCACGTGTTTCGCAACCACATGAACGTTCCACAGTAAACACTTGAGCACCAAATGCCGCAGATAAGCCACTACCGGTCCGGACTCTGCTGACAAGCTGTTTATCGCATGCACCACCGCCTGATTATCGCAGTGATCGCACACTTACATCCCGAAAATTGCGACCCCCCACAATTCCACCGTCACCACGATCGAAAATAACCACAGCAAGGCCAGATTCCTAACCAGACCAACCTGCCGCCATTCCTCAGGCCACCTCCCAACGTACCAATGTCCCTGAAAAAGTGGTGACGAAACCTGCCGACCCGGCCGCGTCCCTGTACAGTTCTAGCACACCATTGGGCACCACCTTCTTCAACCACAAGGCTCGGCCGTTAAAACATTGCAAGAAAAACATCCCAAACCAGAAAATCCTCCTTCATCTCCCGCGTGACCCGCACAAAATGCGCCGGGGACCGTACGCCTACCCTATCTGCCACCAAAATCTTGGCGAACACCCGCCCCATTGGCATAATCCTGCACGCAAAGTTCAAACTTCCCGAGCAAAGACTGCACCACCTTCAGCCGCCCTTTCCGTGCTGCCAGCATTGCTGCTACCACTCACCACAAGGCCACCATCTTCCCCTCCGGCAGCCTGCATTCCATAGCCAAAGAGTCAATCTCAGTCCCCAAAGAAAACAAAAAATTACCGCATAACCGTCGCCGGCCCCTCCGACTTATCCTGTGCTAAAGGGAACCCAAAGCTATCCGCCACTCTCTGTAAGGCGAACAATGAGCCAGCGCAAACCATGGATCCCGCCGGACCGACACCAAGAAAATCATCTAGATAGAGGATAATGGAGGACACCCAGACACGTCCCGCACCACCCACTCAGCAAAGGAACTAAACGCCTCAAAATACAAACCAGAAATTGAAACAGCCCATAGGCAAACAATGATCAACATAAACTCATCACCCCACCAGCAACCCAGAAGGTGCTGGCTCTCCGGATGCACCGGCAGCAAACGAAACGCCGATTCTACATCCACCTTTGCCATCAATGCACCGCATCCCGCCGCCCGCACCAAGTCCAGCGCTTTGTCAAACGAGACGTAGTACACTGCCGACAATTCTAGCGCGATGCCATCATTCACTGACGACCCCCCCGGAAATGAAAGATGCTGGATGAGCCGAAATTTATCCGGCTCCTTCTTTGGCACCACCCCCAACCGGGACACCACCAGATTACTGCATGGCGGGCTCTCAAATGGACCCCCCCATCCTGCCCAACTCAACCTCTGTCCCCAACTTCCCACCCACAACCATAGGGTGGTCCCTTGCCGACCGTAAAGTACGACAAACCGGAGGCCATGCCTCGACCGCCGACGAAATCTGAAAACCGTATAAAAAACCAAACCGCAAAATTGACGCCGCTGCCCCGCCCGGATACCTATTTAAAAGATGGCGCCATTGCCCCTATTTTCACTGGCGTCCTCCCTTTTACCAAAACCCGTCCCCCCTCAGCCGGAGCACTCATGCTCGAACCTGCATGCTGCCCCAAATTTGCACCGGCCGTCGCCAACTTGCCAGCACAATCCCTTTTTCTGGGTACCCGAGGGCCTGGCTCCCGTTCCCCCCGGCGCCGCCATGAAAGGGGGGGGGAGGGGTTGGCTCGGGGCCGCCATTCAACGCATCCCTAAGGAAATGTCCTCACGGTCCCACCGCATGCCGGGCCGCAACGCCTTCCGCCGCCTAAACTGCACATCATACCGCAGCCATGGCAAGCCCCTGTCCGTGCGATACGCCTCCCCCATTGCATCCCGATAGTCAAACAGAGCCGAGCAGTGCTCCGGCTCCTTTTCCCCTATGACACTTGCCAAATTGCAAACGCCTGCAGCCAATTGGAAAAAAGGGGGGCGAGGAATGAGCAAATAACGGCGTTTTTCTTCCTCTTCCCCTTCCTTCTTGGGAGTCGTTCGGCTTCACCTTGTCCAGATTAAATTTTTTTTTTTTTTTTAACAGGGGTAGCAGGGAAAATATCTTCACATACTCCCCCTTCCCAATCTTGTCCCTCACCTCCCTCTGGAGGTGAGCCCTTAACGGTCCCTCAAAGCACACGTAAACTTAGCCCTATCCGCCAAACGCACCACCTCATCCCCATTTTCCTGTTCTACCGCTGTTTAACCCGCGGGCTCCACTACTCCACCAACCGCACCCGTCCCTACCGGCGCCGCCTCGCTGCTGACCGACGCTGCGCCCTCCACCGTCGACCCGTCCAGGCCGCTGCTGCCGCCGGCGCGCGCGTTAAACCCTGCAACAAGCCCAACAACTGACTAAGCAATGCTGACCCCCCTTGGCGCTGCCGTGCCCGCAGCCACCTCCCCAAAACTAGCACCCCGCGCCGCAAGCAATGCCGAATCCACGGCTAGCTCACCCGACCGTGGCGCAGAAATGGAAATTGGAACCGCGACGTCCTCCGCCATCTGCTCGTCAGATTCGTCCCCCCGACCTGAGGGCTCCCTCTTCTTCCTCGCTGTAGTCGGCCTCCACCATTTCAGCTCCAGGGGACGCAGCCAATGCCTCCCCTCCACCACGGCCGCCCTCCTGGGCCGCCGCGTGGGCACTGGCGGTGGGCATCCGTCTCTTCCTGTGCGGCGACAGCCCGCGAGACCGTCCTGTCCCCCGGGCCGCCGCTGACCGAATCCTCTTCTTGGAGGAGCCTCTCCCTGAGCTCAGGGGGCTCCCCACCGTCGCCTCCAGCCCTCCAGGGGCCCCAACCGTGGCATCCCGCCGGGTCCTCCCCGGGAGGGGGAGACCGCTGCTGCCGGGCGCAGTACTGATGACCTGAGGGACCTGGCGGGAACCGCAGGGCTCCTGCCGTCCCCCCTGCTCCCCGCAGCCTCACGGGTATCCGGGTGCCGCCTGCACACACCGGTCCCCCCGCTGGCTGCCTGCGCCCAGCCCCCCCCGCCACCCACGGGGGGTACTGCTGGCCTCATTCAATTGCAGGGCCCGCTCCCATTTGGAAGCTGCCGCAGGGCCGTGTCACTCCGCAGGGTGCCCGTCACCAGGAGCAGGCCCCCCAGGCTGGGCACGCCCCCTCTCAAACCTCCGATCACCGCTAGGCACGCCCCCCGGTCTCGGGCTGCCGCTGGCCTGGTAATTGAGCCCGAGGCCTGGGACCGGAAGTAGGCCCCAGGCCGGGCCCGCCTCCGTCCAGGCCGCCGCTGGCCTCAGATTGTCGCCGGGCTCGCTCCCGGCCGGGAGACGCCGCTGGGCTCCTCACTCCAGCCCGAGGCCCGACATCAGGAGAAGGCCCCGGGCTGGCCACGCCCCCTTTGCGGCCGCCGCGGCCTCGCCGGAGATTCCTCCCTGCGGCCGGGGCAGACGCTGGAAGCAGCCGCTGCCCGCCCCGCCGCGGAGGGTCCCGAGGGGGGCTCTCACTGGGCCTCCTTGCCCCCCCTGCGGCCGGAGAATACCTGATGATGGGGGGGGGGCCTGGAACGCCGCCCGCGGCCGAGGGGGAGACAAGGGGCAGGTGCCGACGGGGAAACCCAGGCAGCCCTGAAGTGGGACTGCACTGCCTGGGCCCCGTGCACCGCCATCGCTGATCGGATCGTCCTGTCCCGTTCCTGGAGGTCCGCCATGCCGTTGGACAGGTCGGAATCCTTTACTGTCCGGAGTCACAAGGAAGGTAAGACCCCTCCCCTATAGTTTATATACTAGCCTCCTCCCCACCCTACAGTGACCCTATTCCACCAATCCCCTATAAGGGCCCATAATGCCCTTTAATTCACTTTATTAACCCCTCACTCCCTCCCTTCCCTCTGGTCATGTCGCCCCTCCCCCCTATGGGGTCCATGGCTTTCTCTCTCCAATGTCCCTAAACGGGTCCTTCCCCCATGTGCCAATCACATGCCTAGACCCTTACTGACCCTCAACACACCCTGGCTTGTGAGGGCTCGTGAGACACTAGTCTCGCTACTACAATAAGAAAACACAAGGTTTCTTCAGTAAGGAACTTTGCAGCTGCAACAGAAATTACACCACAGCTATGCAGAGACAATCTCCATCAACATGAACAGCATAGGTATGAGCTATAGCCAGCATAGGGAGGAGTAAGGAGCATATATTTATAGCAGAAGGGAGTGGCTGCAGCTGAGGTTACAACTATCTGTTAGGTCACTGCACGATAGAAAGGATTCTTAACTCCTTCAGTACTGGATGGAATTAAATATGCCTCAACTCAGAGTAATGGAGAGCGGATACTAAAGCGGATCTGCGATCCACAATCCATTGTAACTTTCTGATCCCAGATCCCCTTAGATCACATCAGGCGATGACAGTATGGCAAGAGACAATGTGGCATAGTCTGATTAACTGCTTTAAAGGAGTATAATATAATCATTTATCATCTCAATCCAGTTGTCCAGATTTTCCGCTAGTCTGGAAATTGATTAAAATCTGAAATTCCATAATTAAAGGGGTTATTCCATGAAGACAAAAGTAGGTTCCCTTTAATAGCAAGAGAGGATGGATGCTAAGGAAGGGCTGTTTCCATTCATTTTAAAGGTTTTCATTTCCTCTAAATGTAATAGAAGGTTGATAAAAAAATGAACATTTGGGGATATAATGGGGAATATTGTTATGTTATGTTATGTATACTTTATCAGATAAAGTAGGATAATTTTATATTTATATATATATATATATATATATATATATATATATATATATACAGTGCCTTTGCGAAAGTATTCGACCCCTTTCAATTTTTCAACATTTTAGGCTTTAAACATAAAGATAAAAGAGAATTTAAATTTTATTGTGAAGAATCAACAAGTGGGACACAATTGTGAAGTTGAACGAAATTTATTGCTTATTTTAAACTTTTATAAAAAATAATAAACTGAAAATTGGGGCGTGTGATATTATTCATCCCCTTAAGTTAATGCTTTGAATCGCCACCTTTTGCTGCGATTACAGCTGCAGTCGCTTGGGGTATGTCTCTATCAGTTTTGCACATCGAGAGACTGAAATTCCTGCCCATTCTTCCTTTGTAAACAGCTGGAGATGAGTGAGTTTGGATGGAGGTGTTTGTGAACAGCAGTTTTCAGCTCTTTCCACAGATTCTCGATTGGATTCAGGTCTGGACTGTGACTTGGCCATTTTAACACCTGGATACGTTTATTTGTGAACCATTCCATTGTAGATTTTGCTTTATGTTTTGGATCATTGTCTTTTTGAAAGCCAAATCTCCGTCCTAGTCTCAGGTCTTTTGCAGACTCCAACAAGTTTTTTTTCAAGAATTGTCCTGTATTTGGCTCCATCCATCTTCCCATCAATTTTAACCATCCTCCCTGTCCCTGCTGAAGAAAAGCAGGCCCAAACCATGATGCTGCCACCACCATGTTTGACAGTGGGGATGGTGTGTAAAGAGTGATGATAATAATCAAAAAGACTGCTGGAAAACCATTGTAAATGTGAACAAGGTGCTAGCTAAAATATACACAATCTATATGAAGTGAAAGCTGCACACCAAATTCAGAGAAATATAAACAAGCATAGCTGCTTTATAATACATAAGGAATGAAAAATACAATTAGCCATATGAAAAATTTGAAAAATTGAAATGTGACATTGCATAACTGCTGAGGATTATTTGAAAAAAAAAAAAAAAGAGATATTTAGCTAATGTATTGATCAATTCATTACTGCCCCATACCACTTCACGGTAATCTCTTATTTATGGCGTCCCTAAACAAATGTTACCTCTATATGCGGTTAAAACCTGCTTCTGTGTATGGGTCCCTAACCAAATGTTACCAGTATCTGCGGTTGAAACTTGCTTGTGTATGGGAAGCAAGGGACCTGGCTACATAGGAAATTGAATAAACATGGCTAAAGAGTGGGACTGGGTTCTCAGACAGAAAAAACTGCATAACAATAAAAAGACTGCTGGAACACCATTGTAAGTGAAAGCTGCACACTAAATTCAGAGAAATATGAACAAGCATATATATATATATATATATATATATATATATATATAGCCAGGTCCCTGGCTTCCCATAAACAAACAGATTTCAACCGCACATAGAGGTAACTTTTGGTTAGAGACCCATACACACAAGCAGGTTTTAACAGCATAGAGAGGTAACTTTTGGTTAGGGACCCCATAAGTAAGAGATTACCGTGAAGTGGTAATGGAGCAGTAATGAATTGATCAATACATTAGTTAAATATCTCTTTTTTTCCCAAATAATCCTTAGCAGTTATGCAATGTCACATTTCAATTTTTCAAATTTTTCATATGGCTAATTGTATTTTTCATTCCTTATGTTCAGGGTGATGAGCTGTTTTGCTTTTACGCCAAATATATCGCTTGGCATTGTGCCCAAAACATTTGATTTTGGTTTCATCTGACCAGAGCACCTTCTTCCACATGTTTGGTGTCTTCCAGGTGGCTTGTGGCAAACTTTAAACAACACTTTTTATGGATATCTTTGAGAAATGGCTTTCTTCTTGCCACTCTTCCATAAAGGCCAGATTTGTGCAGTGTACGACTGATTGTTGTCCTATGGACAGACTCTCCCACCTCAGCTGTAGATCTCTGCAGTTCATCCAGAGTGATCATGGGCGTCTTGGCTGCATCTCTGATCAGACTTCTCCTTGTTTGAGAGGAAAGTTTGGATGGACGGCCGGGTCTTGGTAGATTTGCAGTGGTATGATACTCTTTCCATTTCAATATTATCACCTGCACAGTGCTCCTTGGGATGTTTTGGAAATCTTTTTGTAACCAAATCTGGCTTTAAACTTCTCCACAACAGTATCATGGACCTGCCTGTTGTGTTCCTTGGTCTTCATGATGCTCTCTGCGCTGTAAACAGAACACTGAGACTATCACAGAGCAGGTGCATTTATACAGAGACTAGATTACACACAGGGGGATTATATTTATCATCATCAGTCATTTAGGACAACATTGGATCATTCAGAGATCCTCAATCAACTTCTGGAGTGAGTTTGCTGCACTGAAAGTAAAGGGGATGAATAATATTGCACGCCACAATTTTCAGTTTATTACTTTTTGCAAAACTTTAAAATAAGTAATAAATATTGTTCACCTTCACAATTGTGTCCACTTGTTGTTGATTCTTCACTAGAATATTGATATTTTTATCTTTATGTTTGAAGCCTGAAATGTGGGAAAAGGTTGAAAAATTCAAGGGGGCCGAATGATTTCGCATGGCACTGTATATATATATATATATATATATATATATATATATATATATATATATAAAAATATATATATATATATATATATATATATATATATATTAGCATGTACAGTCTCAGAGAGAGCAGAACAAATTAGCTGAATGATCTTCAAAAATGTTACAAGCCCAGTTTGGATGACTCTCTTTGCTCCACCTTCTTTCACAATTATAGATAGCTGCACGAGGGCAAATGGAATTGTTCACAGACCTTCAGTGGAGAGGGAAGGAAGCATGTACAGTCTCGGAGAGAATAAAAACTGAAGATCTGCAAAAATACTGCAATCCCAGTTTGGATGACTCTCTCTGCTCACCCTTCTTTCAGTGCTAAAGATAGCAGCATGGAGGGGAACGAAATTGCTCACAGACCTTCAGGGGAGAGGGGAGAAAGCTTGTATAGTGTCAGAGAGAGCATAAAAACAGGCTGTAGTAAAAGAGGAAAGCACATGAAGAGGAAATGAGTGCAGAATAGAAGCTGTGCTGTTATATTAGCTGCTGAATACCTCAGCACCCTGGTCACACACAGCGCTCATATCCAGCCTATATTACAGAGAGAAACACTCCCATAAGAGAAAAATCTAAAATTTAATTGAGGCTTCAAACTGCATATCAGGGGATCAGAAAATGAATGATTGGAGACTTTACTCTGATAACTCCTGTTAATTAACACATAAGTCTTATTTTCTCAGGATAATACGGTACGCTTTACATAAGAGGCAACCAATGGTGATACCCAATAATTGTGTCTTGTCAATATTCATTGCACTATTAATATATAGTCACAGATGATAATTTCTCCCCTTATTAGGCAGTCATGGTGTTAATGGGACACTTTATTTTCCCTTGTTCTATATCTAGATAGCCTGAGTCACTCACTTACAGGATTAGCCGGGGATAACAGGCTGCAACGTGTCCCATAATCAGGTGCAGTATCACTCCATGTATTTCCCAGACCAACACTTATCACTCTACAGTTATGTTCTCCAGTACAAATATATATATATATATATATATATATATATATATATATGTGTGTGTGTGTGTTTGTATATATATATATATATATATATATATATATGTGTGTGTTTGTATATGTTTGGCAGTGGGTTTTAAATAAGATGAGACATCTTACAATTTAATTTTCACACTGCCTCATACTTTATGTCCTTTCAGGAACAGTTTTCAGCAGGCTCATTACCAGCAGAGGCAAGATTACGAGATAATGCTACTATACACAGCTAATAACACAGAATCAGATCCAGTAATCACAATAAGTGTAATGAATAAGTGTATATTATATAAAGTGTATAAATAAGTGATTACTTATCCCCATCTCTTCACACACTCATTAGTTGCATCAATACAAAATATGGGGTCAGGAAAAGTTTTCAGCAGGCTATTAGCAGCAGAGGCAGGATTACAATGACATAATGCCTCTATATATAGCTGATAACATAGGATCCAATCCACCAATCATAATAAGTGATATCACAACTGACCTAGATACCCTTTTTAAACAATGAACTTTGCACACACTCATTAGATGCGTCAATACAAAATATAGGGTCAGGAAAAGTTTTCTGCAGGCTCAATAGTAGCAGAGGCAGGATTAAAATTACAGATAATGCCTCTATACACAGCTGATAACACAGGACCAGATCCAGCAATCATGATAAGTGATATCACAGCTAATGTTGATCCCCATCTCTTCAGAGTGACCATTGCACACACTCATTAGATGCTTCAATACAAAATATATGGTCAGGAAAAGTTTTCAGCAAGTTCATTAGCAGGAGAGACATGATTAAAATAACAGATAATGCCTCCATATACAGCTGATAGCACAGAATCCGATCCAGCAATCACGATAAGTGATATCACAGCTGACATTTTTCCCTCTCTCTTTACAATGACATATGCACACACTCATTAGATGCTTCAATACAAAATATGGAACCAGGAAATGTTTTCAGCAGGCTCATTAACAGCAGAGGCAGAATAACAATTACAAGTAACACTTCTTTACACAGTTGATAACACAGGATCCACCAATCACACTAGGAGATGTCACAGGTGACCCTGATCCACCTCTCTTCACAGTGACCTTTACACACACTCATTAGATGCTTCAATACAAAATATAGTGTCTGGAAAAGATTTCAGCAGGCTCATTAACAGCAGAGGCAGGATTACAATGACAGATAACATCCTTATACACAGCTGATAACGCAGCACCCAATCCACCAATCACAATAAGTGATTTTACAGCTGACGTTGTTCCCCCTCTCTTTACAATGACCTTTGCATGCATTCATTAGATGCTTCAATACAAAATATAGGGTCAGGACGAGTTTTCAGCAGGGTCATTGGCACCAGAGGCACCCCTTCCACCCAAATACCCACATATACACTACTTTATTCTATCTTGACTATCAGCAGGCTCATTACCAGCAGAGGCACCCCTCCCATCCAAATACCCACATATACACTACTTTATTCTATCTTGACTATCAGCAGGCTCATTACCAGCAGAGGCACCCCTCCCATCCAAATACCCACATATACACTACTTTATCCTATCTTGGCTAACAGCAGGCTCATTACCAGCAGAGGCACCCCTCCCATCCAAATACCCACATATACACTACTTTATCCTATCTTGGCTAACAGCAGGCTCATTACCAGCAGAGGCACCCCTCCCATCCAAATACCCACATATATACTACTTTATCCTATCTTGACTATCAGCAGGCTCATTACCAACAGAGGCACCCCTCCCATCCAAATACCCACATATACACTACTTTATTCTATCTTGACTATCAGCAGGCTCATTACCAGCAGAGGCACCCCTCCCATCCAAATACCCACATATACACTACTTTATCCTATCTTGACTATCAGCAGGCTCATTACCAGCAGAGGCACCCCTCCCGTCCAAATGCCCACATATACACTACTTTATTCTATCTTGACTATCAGCAGGCTCATTACCAGCAGAGGCACCCCTCCCATCCAAATACCCACATATACACTACTTTATTCTATCTTGGCTAACAGCAGGCTCATTACCAGCAGAGGCACCCCTCTCATCCAAATGCCCACATATACACTACTTTATTCTATCTTGACTATCAGCAGGCTCATTACCAGCAGAGGCACCCCTCCCATCCAAATGCCCACATATACACTACTTTATTCTATCTTGACTATCAGCAGGCTCATTACCAGCAGAGGCACCCCTCCCATCCAAATGCCCACATATACACTACTTTATTCTATCTTGACTATCAGCAGGCTCATTACCAGCAGAGGCACCCCTCCCATCCAAATGCCCACATATACACTACTTTATTCTATCTTGACTATCAGCAGGCTCATTACCAGCAGAGGCACCCCTCCCATCCAAATGCCCACATATACACTACTTTATTCTATCTTGACTATCAGCAGGCTCATTACCAGCAGAGGCACCCCTCCCATCCAAATGCCCACATATACACTACTTTATTCTATCTTGACTATCAGCAGGCTCATTACCAGCAGAGGCACCCCTCCCATCCAAATGCCCACATATACACTACTTTATTCTATCTTGACTATCAGCAGGCTCATTACCAGCAGAGGCACCCCTCCCATCCAAATGCCCACATATACACTACTTTATTCTATCTTGACTATCAGCAGGCTCATTACCAGCAGAGGCACCCCTCCCATCCAAATACCCACATATACACTACTTTATCCTATCTTGGCTAACAGCAGGCTCATTACCAGCAGAGGCACCCCTCCCATCCAAATACCCACATATATACTACTTTATCCTATCTTGACTATCAGCAGGCTCATTACCAACAGAGGCACCCCTCCCATCCAAATACCCACATATACACTACTTTATTCTATCTTGACTATCAGCAGGCTCATTACCAGCAGAGGCACCCCTCCCATCCAAATACCCACATATACACTACTTTATTCTATCTTGGCTAACAGCAGGCTCATTACCAGCAGAGGCCCCCCTGCAACCCAAATACCCACATATACACTACTTTATTCTATCTTGGCTAACAGCAGGCTCATTACCAGCAGAGGCACCCCTCCCACCCAAATACCCACATTTACACTACTTTATTATATTTTGATTATCAGCAGGCTCATTTTCAGCAGAGGCCCCCCTGCAACCCAAATACCCACATATACACTACTTTATTCTATCTTGCCCCTAGCATAATTTTATAAGTGCCTCTTGGCCAAAAATAATTCAGACCCCATTTACAGACATGTAAATTAATTTAGATCGGAGACCCCAAAATGAATTCAGATCCCATTACAAGTAAATTTACTCACAATCCAGACCAGACACCAACATTAATTAAGACCCTGAAGTAGAACCCTAAAGAAATCCAGATTAGGTCTTAAAATTATCTAGGAGATGACAGTTGGTGCTCCTAAGGTCCTATGAAAAATTGCAAGTGTTATTTCAGAAGAACTTGCAGCAGAATGCCTGGATCCGCCTCCAGCTCCTCCCTCCTGCGTAGAATTTCAAAAGCACCAACTGTCATTTCCTACCTCAGTAATATTAAAATTTTTTTCAGAAAATACAAATATTGTCAATGAATTAAAAGAGAAAGATCAGCAAAGGAGGTACAAAAAGCAGATTTCTCTAATAAGATATATTACAAAGTTGCTTGATTTATGGAACAAAATTCTAAACACCATTCACTGTTTAATGCTTAATGTATTTTACTTAAATATCTACCGTAAATACTTTATTGTTCCAGTCGTAGATTCTATATATCTACCAAATAAATGAAACGAATGTGCCCTGATTTTCTGTGAGTGATCAAAGCGCAGAGGACATGAAAGAGAACTGTAAATAGTATCATCACGTCCATTGTAATCCCCCCCGGGGGCAATGAGAGGCTATAAACCGTGTAGATGAGAGAGGCAGTGTGTCGGCTATATTCGCACGCAGTATTAATGATACATGCAGGGTCTATATGTTTGGGGCAATCATCAGTTGTGGTGGATGCTTGTGATCCAAAAAAAAAGAGATACTGTTGTTATTTTTTTGAAAATGTATCTGTCACTTTAATTTTTTTGGGAGGTAGAAATGGACCCCCTTACCTCTTGGGTTCCACAGGCTGCACCAATGATATGTCTGCCCCTGCATTAGGTAACAGTAATGTCATCTTTCTTGACTTCTCCAACTGTCCATTTACAAAACACTAATTGCTGGGACTCCAACTGTCCATATTGCCTGTTTTATTGGACAGTGGTCATGCCTTAAGCATGGGACTGTCCAAATACAGCGGATAGACTTTGAATGGAGCGATAATGCGCATGCGCATGTGAGACTACCGATCAGCAGCACTCATACATTTATCACCAATCGTATGATTAAGTGAAAAATATTTATTGGGGATCATTTCTGTTAAAAACACTTATAAAAGGTAAAACTTTATTTTATATGACCCTACAAATTATAATGCAGCTAAACCATGGAACAAACACAGCCAAGAAACAGGGGTTTGTTTTCTGACACCTTAAAACGCTCTTAAAAAAGAATAAATGCTGGGACTCCAACTGTCCATATCACCTTTTTATTGGAGAGTGGTCAAGCATTGATTATGGAACTGTCCAAATACAGTGGATAGACATGGAGCGATATTGCACATGTGAGACTACCGACCAGCAGCACTCACATATTTATAAACCACCTAAGTGGTTGGCAATGTATAAAACGTTATATAGGATACAACATAAAACCTGCCATCAGCAGAGGCTAAGCGCTAGACCTGGGGAAGGTGAGTAAAGCATAGAGAACTGCAGCCAAGAAACAGCTTTGTTTTCTAACACCTAAAAACCCACTTACAAAACACTAATTGCTGGGACTCCAACTGTCCATATTGCCTGTTTTATTGGACAGTGGTCATGCCTTAAGTATGGGACTGTCCAAATACAGTGGATAAACTTTGAATGGAGCGATAATGCGCATGTGTGACTACCAACCAGCAGTATTCATATATTTATCACCAATCCTATGATTAAGTGATAAATATTTATTGGGGATCATTTCTGTTAAAAACACTTATAAAAAGTAAAACTTTATTTTATATGACCTTACAAATTATAATGCAGCTAAACCATGGAACAAACACAGCCAAGAAACAGGGGTTTGTTTTCTGACACCTGAAACCCCCCTTTAAAAGTATAATTGCTGGGACTCCAACTGTCCATATTGTCTGTTTTATTAGACAGTGGTCATGCCTTAGCTATGGGACTGTGCAAACACAGTGGATAGGCTTTGAATGGAGCAATAATGCACATGTGAGACTACTGACCAGCAGCTGTCAGATATTTATCGCCCACGTAAGTGGTTGGCAATGTATAAAACATTATATAGGATACAAAATAAGGCCTGCCATCAGCAGAAACTAAGCACTAGACATAGGGAGGGTTGAGTAAATCATAGGGAACTGCAGCCAAGAAACAGGGCTAAAGCCACTTAAAAAAGAATAATTGCTGGGACTCCAACTGTCCATACCGCTTGTTTTATTGGACAGTGGTCATGCCTTGACTATGGGAATGTCCAAATACAGCGGATAGATGTTGAATGGCACAATAATGCGCATGTGTGACTACTGACCAGCGGCACTCTTATATATTTTATAGATATACTGTATATATGTATATATATATATATATATGTGTGTATATATATATATATATATATCTATATATCTATATATATATATATATATATATATAGATATATATATATAGATATATATATATACACCCTATGATTAAGGGAAAAATGGAAAAAAATTTCTGGGGACCGTTTGTGTTAAAAGCAAATATAAAATACTAATATTGAGGATTTTATATGACCCTATAAATTATAATGCAGCTAAACCATGGAACAAATACAATGCTCCCACATAAGTATAAAACATTATATAAGATACAACATAAAACCTGCCACCAATATAAAAGTGCTAGTAACTCATAGTCTCTTACCTCTGAACCTTTCCCAGCGAGGAGGGAGTGATGGACTGACGGCTTGGATACTTTGATATCAGTTCTGCAATGGAGATATCCAAAGAGAGCGCGGAATTAGTTGGAGAAACCGGACACCACTGTTCTACATCAGTCACATTGTATTGGGCGAGTGAGATACCTACATCAATATAAGGAAAGTTACTATTTAAGAAAACAAAGATTACTGCTGCAGGGTCTGGCATCCCAAAATAACTGGTGAGGTTCTGCTCAGCCTTTAGTCTCAGCCATATCGCACATAGAAACTTCTGATTGAACATGTATATTATTTTTCCTCGTTCCTGACCAGGCACATTTTCTGGTTTTACATGAGCTTTTAACATCTGAAAACATTTTTTCTTGGATTTACAAATATTTTTTTTCTAGTATTTTGTCTTATATTATATACTAGCTGTAGTGCCCGGCGTTGCCCGGGATAGTAACTGTCTCTCTGTCTCTCTCCCAGTCTCTGTCTGTGTGTCGCTGTCTGTCTGTCTCTTTCTTTGTCTGTCTGTCTTTGTCTGTGTCGCGGGCGGAGGAGGGGACGCCGCGCTCTCCCTCTGCTGCTCGGGTCCGGCCGCCGCGGCCGCTGCGGCCTGCTGCTGCTCGGTGGCTCGAGCAATGACCCGGATCCCGGGGACTCTAGCGGCGCTCCTCGCCCGTGAGTGAAAGGGGGGTTGTTGGGTGTGGGGATGGTTTATTGGATGGTTGTGGTGATTTGTTGGCACCACCGCTGCTCTGTATGGGGATCCCGGGAAGGATGGTATGGAGCAGCAAGTTGTTGTGTTGCCCCTCCGTGGGTAGGGGTTGGTGATCCCGGGGCCCAGTGATGAGTTAGGAGATGCAGGGCTTGGTGGGCGCAGGGACATGGGGGCAGCGCGGTGCCTTGCGGCACTGTGGTACTCACTCAGCCTGAGACGTTGACACAGTTTTACGGTAAACCACGTGGCTGGAAAGACGGTTCCCACGGACGGCTGCACTTGCTCTCCCAGTAGGTAACGGTGATGTCCCTTTGACCTGCACCTAGTGTTTCTGTGTTGGTAGCGATGGGTTCCCACCGGTAACCCGCTCCCCGGCTTGGATATGGGCCGGAGGAGCCCTGCTTTGCCCGCAGACGCTGGCCCCGAGGAACTGGTGCCCTGGCGGTGGCGGTGTTCCTCCTTAATGGTTGGACTTTTTCCTTCAGTCGGGACTTGGTTGTTGGGGGATCGACGTCCCCTTCACTGACGGATTTGGCAAATTATGGCGACTCCTAGCCTTGCCGGGGTCCGAGAGGCCCCTGCCCTGGTGCTGACTGTCCTTCGTATACTGCTCCAGACCGCCGGGCCACTACCCGTCCGCGGTCCTTCCAGCAACCTCCGAGCAGTCCCCCTCCAGACAATCACCGCTGTTGCTGACCTTGCTGACACTGTCCTGCACTTAGCCGGACCAACTTCAGGGCTTTCTACGCTCACTTTTACTCCTTCTCTTCTTTGCTCCACTACTACTTCACTTTCACTTAGCTGTTTACTCCTTTACTTCCCTAGCTTAACTTGACTCTTCACTCTAGCTCTCCCTGAGCTAACTCCGTTCTTTCCACTTCTCTCTCCAAACTCTAACTGCCTGGTTCCTCCTGCCTCCAGGGCTGTGTACTCCTCGGTGGGCCGAGCCAACCGCCTGGCCCACCCCCTGGTGTGAACATCAGCCCCTGGAGGAAGGCAACAAGGATTTTAGTAGCTTTGGTGTTCCTAACTGGGATGTAGGGTGTGGTGGTGTGATGACCTGTGACCCCTGGCTTGCCCAGGGCATCACATTCCCCCTTAGCAAAATGCAGACCGTCCGCGGGCTGCCCGTCCAACACCGGTTTTATTTTCTGTAAAAAGGTAAACGGTAACATATAAAGCATAACATCATCCCACAACGGGAGGCACATTTCTTAAACGTTACTAAACGGTTTTACGGGTACGGTTTCCGCTCTCTCCCACCCAAGCAACCTGGCCCTGATGCTGCCCCTAAAGCCCAGGCAGCACCCCTTGACCCAAGTCCAGCACCAGTTACCCGAGCGGGATCTGTCCTTCCCCTCCAGAGGGTAGCCACCGGTTCCTTTGGTGGCTGGGCCCCAGCCTGCTCTGCTGAGGGCCCTCCCTCCAACCTGCCTCTCCGGAGGCGGCAACTGCGGAAAACGGTACGGTAAAACAACTTATTTACAAGCCACTTAACGTTTGTGGTTGCCCTGCAAGTTCACGGGCTTGTCCATGGATAGTTCCCATGCTAACTTTTTAAACAGTCCCCACGGGGACAACGGTGCCGGCTCCGGCCGGTTCAATCACTGTTAATCTGGTGAAGTACACGGTAATCATTTTCCATTTTCATCAATTTTCAAAACTTTTTAAACTTTCAAACATTCAACAACACTCTGGTCGTCCCAACGGGGACTGGACAACGGTGCTCCGCTGCCCTACTCCGATTCTTCGGCTGCGGCGGACCCATCCTCTGCCACCAGCATATCAAACATGCACTGACATGCCTGCTGTGACAGGGGTACCCGGTACCCATTTCCACCGGTACGCGGGGTATGGACAACCACAGGGTCTCCTACATAGCGGGAACACTCACTTGCCTCTTCAAACTCAACAGCGGACCCGGGGCTGGGGCAGGAGTCGTCATCTCTTGTTCCTGCGTCAGGCGGGTTGCCGCCAGCTGTCGCAGCCTCCTGGCCTCCAGCATCCAGCATTTCAGACCCTTCTGCGGTAGCACGGAGCAGCAGATTAGACGAGCTTATACTGAGGTGCCCCATAAGTAACGACAAGGGTGATGCATAGGCCGAGACTAGGCCGGGCCCCTCAGCCGCAGCGGCCGGTCCTGGTAGGACATAGGGACGTGGGTCACCAGTCGGTTCTGCTGCATCCATTCCCCTTCCGTACACCAGGGCAGTTGTAATCAGCTCCTCCACCTCGTTGGTCCACTGCTTCATCATCCAGAAGATCTGATCCTGCTGACGCTGGTGGAATTGCATCACCCGGGCCTTCATCCAGGCCACGATCCCGGACTCGGGGTCTGGCACAGTCACTGCCGGAACTTCTGGCACCATGCTGTTAAGGGGCCGCGGTCCTAGCGGTTCTCCCTGGTGTACTTCAGGGACGTCCCGGGCGTCTGCAGACGGCTGGTCCGCCGGCGCGGCTGGGCAGGGTATCGCTACCGGGTGGGCAGGTAGCAGGCCTAATGGCGGGGCGGCAGCAGCTATCACGGGTAGCGGGGAGAGAGGCAGGGTGAGCTAAAGCTGGCCGGGCCCCTCAGCTCCAATGGCCGATCCCTCAGGAATACAGGGGTGTGGGTCGCTTACCCGCTCCTCCAAATCCTCTTCTGCCTCGCGTCTCCACATAGCAGCCACCACGTCCGCCATGTCGGTCTCCCACTCCTCCAGGAGGAGTTGCATATGGGCCTGCAGACGATTACTCAGCGGGACGGTCCGGTCCCTCAACCACGTCGCCGTGCCGGGCGCGGGGGTCTCGCTGTTATTAGCTGGAGCGGACATCTCGGCAGTCGTGCTTTCCAGGAACTAGCAACAAGATGGCCACAGGGTCCTGGCGTCCCTGCTTTTATAGCCACCTCACATGCGTTCAGCCGCCATCGCCTCCCTCTTAGCTTCTTTCCGGCCCCTCCTTTATTGGGGCGGAGTTTTGGCCTTCGCGCCTCTGCTACTCGAGAAGACGCTCGAGCGGGAACTTTTCGCGCCAAAGATGGCGACTTCTGGAAATTTTCAGCCGGATACCTCCGGCGGTTACAAGGCGCACCTCTACCCAACGGCAGAGCGGTAAGATCCTGTTCGTGACGCCAAGTGTGTCGCGGGCAGAGGAGGGGACGCCGCGCTCTCCCTCTGCTGCTCGGGTCTGGCTGCCGCGGCCGCAGCGGCCTGCTGCTGCTCGGTGGCTCGAGCGATGAGCCGGATCCCGGGGACTCTAGCGGCGCTTCTCGCCCGTGAGTGAAAGGGGGGTTGTTGGGTGTGGGGATGGTTTATTGTCCGTGACGCCACCCACGGTTGTGGTGATTTGTTGGCACCACCGCTGCTCTGTATGGGGATCCCGGGAAGGATGGTATGGAGCAGCCAGTTGTTGTGTTGCCCCTCCGTGGGTAGGGGTTGGTGATCCCGGGGCCCAGTGATGAGTTAGGAGATGCAGGGCTTGGTGGGCGCAGGGACGCGGGGGCAGCGCGGTGCCTTGCGGCACTGTGGTACTCACTCAGCCTGAGACGTTGACACAGTTTTACGGTAAACCACACGGCTGGAAAGACGGTTCCCACGGACGGCTGCACTTGCTCTCCCAGTAGGTAACGGTGATGTCCCTTTGACCTGCACCTAGTGTTTCTGTGTTGGTAGCGATGGGTTCCCACCGGTAACCCGCTCCCCGGCTTGGATATGGGCCGGAGGAGCCCTGCTTTGCCCGCAGACGCTGGCCCCGAGGAACTGGTGCCCTGGCGGTGGCGGTGTTCCTCCTTAATGGTTGGACTTTTTCCTTCAGTCGGGACTTGGTTGTTGGGGGATCGACGTCCCCTTCACTGACGGATTTGGCAAATTATGGCGACTCCTAGCCTTGCCGGGGTTCGAGAGGCCCCTGCCCTGGTGCTGACTGTCCTTCGTATACTGCTCCAGACCGCCGGGCCACTACCCGTCCGTGGTCCTTCCAGCAACCTCCGAGCAGTCCCACTCCAGACAATCACCGCTGTTGCTGACCTTGCTGACACTGTCTTGCACTTAGCCGGACCAACTTCAGGGCTTTCTACGCTCACTTTTACTCCTTCTCTTCTTTGCTCCACTACTACTTCACTTTCACTTAGCTGTTTACTCCTTTACTTCCCTAGCTTAACTTGACTCTTCACTCTAGCTCTCCCTGAGCTAACTCCGTTCTTTCCACTTCTCCCTCCAAACTCTAACTGCCTGGTTCCTCCTGCCTCCAGGGCTGTGAACTCCTCGGTGGGCGGAGCCAACCGCCTGGCCCACCCCCTGGTGTGAACATCAGCCCCTGGAGGAAGGCAACAAGGATTTTAGTAGCTTTGGTGTTCCTAACTGGGATGTAGGGTGTGGTGGTGTGATGACCTGTGACCCTTGGCTTGCCCAGGGCGTCACATCTGTCTGTTTCTATCTCTCTGTCTGTATTTGTATCAGTCTATCTGTCTCCATCTCTGTGTCAGTATTCCGGGATTTCCAGTTTGCTTCTTAAGGATATTGCCCTTTGTTGACATGGAGTTTTCTGTTCTGTTGCCCTACTTCCTGTTCATCTGTTTAAAAGCCCGTCCCTAAGCTTAGTCTAGTTGCTTGAGTATACTGCTTCCTGTCTACTCCTGCTCCGCTGCTCTTGTTTCCTGGTTGTTATTTTGGATCCTGGTGAATCACCTGACACCGGCCCTGGACTCCACCTGGTCTCATTGAGCTGTGCCCTCGCTGGTCCCGGACTCCGTCTGCCGTCTCTGGTCAGTGCTTGTGCCCGGTCCCTTCCGGTCCATATCCTCCCTAGGACCCTCCTTTCGTCTCCCGGCTGCTGCGCATCTAGGCCTTCTGGGGTGATCGCCAGACAGCCCCTGTATAGTGGTTCATTCCTGGTGGCCTCCCTGGGGGAGTCCGGTGCGCGGTCCCGGGAATTCCCCCTTGCTCCGAACCTGGCAGGTATATACTGTGTTTATGTTCTTTTCTGTGTACATATTGTTGGTTGCATGTTATAAAACTTCTTTGCACCAAGAACCCATCTCTGGATGTCATTGCCCTAACGCGATCGAAATCCTCAGTTCATACAATAGTATTACACTCTGTGTCTGTCTGTCTCTCTCTATCTCTGTCTCTATATGTGTGTCTGTCTCTATCTTTCCCCGTCTGTCTCTTTCCCCGTCTGTCTCTTTCCCCGTCTGTCTCTTTCCCCGGCTGTCTCTTTCCCTGGCTGTCTCTTTCCAGGTCTGTCTCTTTCCTTGTCTGTCTCTTTCCTTGTCTGTCTCTTTGCCCGGCTGTCTTTTTGCCCGGCTGTCTCTTTGCCCGTCTGTCTCTTTCCCCGCCTGTCTCTTTCCCCGCCTGTCTCTTTCCCCGTCTGTCTCCTTCCCCATCTGTCTCCTTCCCCATCTGTCTCCTTCCCTGTCTGTCTCCTTCCCTGTCTGTCTCCTTCCCCGTCTGTCTCTTTCCCCGTCTGTCTCTTTCCCCATCTGTCTCTTTCCCCGGCTGTCTCCTTCCCCATCTGTCTCCTTCCCCATCTGTCTCCTTCCCTGTCTGTCTCCTTCCCTGTCTGTCTCCTTCCCCGTCTGTCTCTTTCCCCGTCTGTCTCTTTCCCCATCTGTCTCTTTCCCCGGCTGTCTCTTTCCCTGGCTGTCTCTTTCCAGGGCTTTCTCATTGCCCGCCTGTCTCTTTGCCCGCCTGTCTCTTTTCCCATCTGTCTCTTTCTGGTCTGTCTCTTTCCCCATCTGTCTCTTTCCCCGTCTGTCTCTTTCCCCGTCTGTCTCTTTCCCTGTCTGTCTCTTTCCCCGTCTGTCTCTTTCGCCGTCTGTCTCTTTCCCCGGCTGTCTGTTTCCCCGTCTGTCTCTTTGCCCGTCTGTCTCTTTGCCCATCTGTCTCTTTGCCCGTCTCTGTCTGTCTGTTTCCTTCTGTCTCTCTCTATCCGTCTCACCACTGACATCTTATTACCTCACACATAAGCTTCTTATACTAAAAGTTTATTTTGTTCCTATAGCAACCACTGACAGTTGCTATTAATTGACTGTATCTCCCACCTCCATTAAGTTTCATTGAGGCAGGATTTTGGAGAGTAACTGTAAAGCGCGGGGTTAAATTTTCCTGTCATAACATAGTCTATGACGTTCCCTGAGTCACATGAGTCGTCTGTGCAAAAGTTCGTGATTGTAAATGCGACGGTGCGAATTCCTTTAGTGGACACACACACACATACACACACACACATACACATACACTCAGCTTTATATATTAGATTATTATATTTTTTTCTCAGTACATGGAGCTTAATTATTATATTTAATAAATATATTAATAATTATATTGCCTTTTTTGCTGGAATCTGGGGAAAATATAAAACAAAATTAGAACTAGTCTATTTTTCAAATTTTTATTTTTTCATTTGTGTTCCTTTTAGAAATCATCATCATATATTGGATTTATTTTTTAGATAGGGGTTTGGGGAATTAGCAGAGACTTAGAGTGGCAGTGTCTTTTTTTTCACATTAGTTTTAGTAATTTTTGCTTTTTCAATTTTATTTTTGCTTTTTTAATTTATATTTTCATTTATTTCACACATTGTGCCAACAATAAGGTCTTAAAGGGAATTTGTCAGGTAATTTTCTTGTATAATACTAATGGTTTTCTGATATAGGGCTTTGGCAGCCTTTTCGGTGTTACACGGAAGTTTTTACAAACATCCCCGACTGTCATGGCGGCATCGGGATCTGTTCAGACTACAGATTCTGACACTCACCTGATAACTTCTCTGATGTCTGTAATCAGCACAGGAAGACTCAGGCAGAGCAAAACCATGAACGTCACTCAGGCATCTCCACCGTTAGCGGTAACCCTGAGTTTTGTGATAGCCTAGGTACCCCTAGTGTGAGGTACAGCATAGTAGCCCCTCTCCCTCACTTTCCTACAGTCACATCATGACATTCAGCACATGTAACATTTATTGCTCTATTGGTTTGCTTGCTGTAAGTTCCAGAAATTTCAGCATTGTGTGCTGACTAGTCAAGCTTATCTATGTAAAGCCAAAATGAATATTCACTACCATATACTGTATATACCGGTAGCAGTGGACAACCTTTTATAGGAAGACCACCACTTGCTCAAAAATTGAGTTAAACACCTTGTAAGAATTCTTAAGGTCCCCTCATTCTGCTGCTTTTTTCCGTAATGTACTGCATTGTTTCATTGCCGAAATATTCACATTTGTTTATTTTGGAGAGCAATATGTGAAATCTCTGCTTGTAAAACATCTGGGCATTTCTTCAGAGTCTTCTTTGGGGGTTTGTCTTCACTCCTCCCTTTGAGATGCCGACAGTGTTTGAAGGGGAGGCTTGAAAGCGCCTGCCCCCAGAAATGTTTTTTAAGAAAAACCCAATTGTATTACAAGCAGAGATTTCACATATGGCACTCCAAAAGTAACAAATGTGAATATCTCTGCAAAGTAATGTCGCATTGTAAAACAGAAAAAAACAGCAGAACCAGGAGAGCTCAAGGATTTATAAAACTTAATTTTGTTTGAGTAAATGACAGGTCCTGTTTAAGCATAACCTAGGATGTACAAAACATCCAAACTAAAAATATACAATACACAGAATACCTGTAGCACCAGTGTCCCTGCATGGATGCCGGCTTACTCACCGCCACCGCCGAGTTGTGTCCTCCCCACAGCTCCACGGCTGCCAAAGTGCTCATCTACCTCCCTTGCCTTCAGGGGCATATGCACACCGCAGATGCTCTCTGGGAATGCGCTTCGGGCTTGTGCAAGCCCACTGACCCTCATCTTAAGGGGCTGGCATGCCATTTCCCGGAAATGCCTCTCAGCCTATGGCTAATAGACACGCAGTATTTAAGGCACCCTCTCATTTGGGGAGATGCCTGTGCAATGTCATGTACAATGGTTAATTTGGCTAACAGTTTGCTAGCAAGTTGTCAGGTCCCATGCTCCTGTCCTGTCTCCAGTACCTGTGTCTGCCTTTCCATACTTATTTGTCCCTGCCTTTCCCACCATTCTTGTCCATACCTGTCTGCCTGTCTGCCGCAGCCACACTGCCTGTACCTACCTGCATCTGTGTCTATACCAGTGTTAATCTCCTTTACTGGGGGACAGCTGACACAGCCCTAGTCACTGACCTGAGAATGGTACCTGGCGTCCGCCGTAGTTAAGCCCCTCCCACTAAAGGGTAACCCTGTGGTCTAGTGGGTCCACTAACCCTGCTCGCTACCTATACATTGGCCGCGAGAGTTATAATATCTATAATAAGCTTGCTGCGATTCAGAAACTTACAGTTGACAAATGTTTTTATTAGGGGCAGATATACACTTTTAAAGTGGGTGATAACATGAAGAAAAGTTCTTGGGTTAATAAATTGCTACTTCAGGTGTATACATCTAATATATAAAGCTGAGTGTATGTATGTGTGTGTGTGTGTGTGTGTCCGCTAAAGGAATCCGCACCGTCGCATTTACAATCACAAAATTTGACACAGACACCTCATGTGACTCAGGGAACTTCATATACTATGTTTTGATGGGAAAATCTAACCCTGCGCTTTACAGTTACTCTCCAAAAAACCTGCCTCCATTAAAGTCAATGGAGCTGCGAGCTACAGGTCATTAATAACAGCTGTGATTGGTTGCTATAGGAATGAAAGACATTCATAGTATAAGAAGCTTATGTGTGAGGTAATGCGATGTCGGTAGGGAGACGGATAGAGACAAACAAGGAAAGAGACAAGCAGACAGAAACAGACAAAGACAGACAGACAGTCAAAGAGACAGAGGTAGCCAGACAGACAGGGAAAGAGAGAGAGAGACAGACAGTCAAAGAGACAGAGGCAGACAGACACAGACAGACAGGGAAAGAGACAGACAGAGACACAGACAGGAAAAGTGACAGATAGGGAAAGAGACAGTGAGGAAAAGAGACAAAAACAGCGAAAGAGACAAACACAGGGAAAGCTGTAAAGACAAAGAAAAGGACAAGGAATGGGACAGGGAAAGGGAAAGAGACAGAGACAAGGAAAGAGACAGGGAAAGAGACAGAGACAAGGAAAGAGACAGACGGGGAAAGATACAGACGGGGAAAGATACAGACGGGGAAAGAGACAGACGGGGAAAGAGACAGATGGGGAAAGAGACAGACGGGGAAAGAGACAGACGGGGAAAGAGACAGACGGGGAAAGAGACAGACGGGGAAAGAGACAGACGGGAAAGAGACAGACGGGAAAGAGGTAGACGGGGGAAGAGACAGACCTGGAAAGAGACAGACGAGGAAAGAGACAGACCTGGAACGAGAAAGACCTGGAAGAGACAGACAGGGAAAGAGACAGACAGTGAGACAGACACACAGAGACAGAGAGACAGATACACAGACAGACACACAGACAGAGACAGACAGACAGAGACAGACAGATAGACACAGACAGACAGAGACTGGGAGAGAGACAGAGAGACAGTTACTATCCTGGGCAATGCTCAGGTACTACAGCTAGTAATAAATAATTACCGAAAAGGCCATTAGAATGGTATGGCGAGACGAGCGATGCTGAGTGACTAATATCACCATTCACAATCCATCATATAAAGAAAGGAAAATACTTTACTGAGTGACTGCAAATGATTTTAACTAACAATTAGTTTGCAATCAGCCAAGGTGAAGGGTCGTCAGTAATTTACGGTCTCTTTCAAGAAACCCCTATCACCGGGACAGGAATCCACATCTATGTAGCAACCATGACATCTGTGTATGGTACTGTCATTGTTACGGCCAATGGAGGGGTGAAAGGTTCTGTCAAGTATCATTGTTTAAAAACCACCGGGATAAGTCTGTAACTAGAATCCCTGCAGCTGCCGGCCAGAGGATAAATTTAGCTTCTAGGGTGGATTCTGACAATGTCGGAGGATTATTCAAATCCATGGAGCTTAGCTTCACTTACCCACACCTGGCCCAGGCTATAAGGCTCTGTGATACAATAATACACCAGCGGAGCTTATTGGGTGGGAGTCATTGTGAAGGCATGAAGGATTCATTGTTTTATCTGATACAGAACATTTCCATTTGCAGCGCTATGTAATGCTATTCCCTAAAATAATGAGTATTTACATATTCTAAGCTATAAAAAAATGATCTGGTGCAGTTATTATGTCATATTCTTTCCTTGCATGGCGCCACCTGGTGTTCAGAGTGTATAGTAACATGCAGGTCCATCTAATGAGCCAGTGGTCACACACGATCAGTCGCTCTCCAGTCCCCACATTCACTTTTACGCTTCCTATGTTCACATTTTTCAAAAATCTGCATCGTGTCAGCCCTTCCAGTGTCATTGCACCATTTTTTTTTAACCCAGGGCTGTATTTGGCCTTCGTGCTGCCCTAGGCACTTTAAGTGGTCGCGCCCCTTACTGATCTACTCTTTAACACTCTTGCTAAACGCTATAAGAATGAAGATCAGCACTCGCTGCGCAGACGATCAGTTTTATTTAGCTTCTTTTGGCCTCTGCCACACTCACGTGCCTCCGGTACGTGTGTGCCTTTCATTTCACATACCGGAGACACGTTATTGTTATTGTTTTGTACACACGTAAGTATTCAGGAACGGAACATGTGTCCGTTCTGTACTTACGTGTGTCCGTTTTTTAAAAACACTGACATGTCCGTGTTGCTCCGGCAGCACGGGTGTCACACAGCCCGCACCCGTACCACACGGATGTAATGTGGATGCGGGCCCACGTGACACGCGCCTGTGAAAGACACGTGTCAGTGTAGAAATAATAAAAACACATACTCACCTCCAGCATACCTGCAGTCTCTGCCGCGGCTGTCCCCTGCATCCGTCCCCCAGTGAATTTGAACAATGCTTCTTCTTCACTGGGGGCCGGTAGCAGCGTCAGCGGGGCGTGGCTTTAGCCGGACGCTGTCATTCAGCATCACAGACAGCGCCGGATGATGCAGGTAAGGCGGGGCTTTCCATTCTCCGTGTGTTATTACGTATAACACATGGAGACACGTACGTGCTATAAACACGGCACACGGGGACAAAACCACCCCTTTAACACATACGTGACAAAAACGTTACGTTTTGTCACGTAAGTGTGGCAGAGGCCTTTAACAGCTTCAGGATTTCAAAGACACTGAGTGGTTAAAACAGGTAACTGATCCATTCTTCATGCGGCTGCCGCCAGGAGGGTGCTGACTAGCACTTCATACAATTTCAATCTAAAAAAGATGCCAGTGTTTCCTAACCTGTCCTCCGCCTGAAAACCTCACTACATTCACAGATGTGTAAAAGCCGTGATGTGCACACACCCTAACCGTTCACATGCCCAGTGCTCGTACACAGACTACAGATGCCTGACCCCGGAGATAGACAGGCTCGGCCGACAGTCTGATTGTCAGAGAAATGATGACTCAGCAGGTCTAATTTGGATTGTGGATCCTTTTTTCTCTAAGAGACAAGCCACTGCCAGAGATGTGTAGTAGCGTCTGTCTCATAGAGAACACGAGCACTCAACAAAGTAAGCGCTCAGGGAGATAGCTGCAAGCCGAGTGATGGGACACCTGTCTATAGTGTATGGGAGAGTCAGGGAGATAGCTGCCAGCCGAATGATTGGACACCTGTCTATAGTGAATGGGAGAGTCAGGGAAATAGCTGCCAGCCAAATGATGGGACACCTGTCTATAGTGTATGGGAGAGTCAGGGAGATAGCTGCCAGCCGAATGATTGGACACCTGTCTATAGTGAATGGGAGAGTCAGGGAAATAGCTGCCAGCCAAATGATGGGACACCTGTCTATAGTGTATGGGAGAGTCAGGGAGATAGCTGCCAGCCGAATGATTGGACACCTGTCTATAGTGAATGGGAGAGTCAGGGAGATAGCTGCCAGCTGAATGATGGGACACCTGTCTATAGTGTATGGGGGAGTCAGGGAAATAGCTGCCAGCCAAATGATGGGACACCTGTCTATAGTGTATGGGAGAGTCAGGGAGATAGCTGCCAGCCGAATGATTGGACACCTGTCTATAGTGAATGGGAGAGTCAGGGAGATAGCTGCCAGCTGAATGATGGGACACCTGTCTATAGTGTATGGGGGAGTCAGGGAAATAGCTGCCAGCCAAATGATGGGACAGGGACAACTGTTTATAGGGTATGGGAGAGTCAGGGAGATAGCTTCCAGCTGAGTGATGGGACACCTGTCTATAGTGTATGGGGGAGTCAGGAAAGATAACTACCAGCCGAATGATGGGACAGCGTATGGGGGTTTTGGTCAAATACTTGTTTTGCAGACGTATGGCCTCATTAAGACAGATATTTATTTAGCCTAGCACAGTGACCCTATAATGATCTACTATCAAATCTAATGAATTAAATATTGCTACATCTACACGAATACATCACCAGAACCAACCTCAAATCACGATAACATTACCAGAACCACCATCTGTACATGACATCTCCAGAACCAACCTCAAATCACTACTACATCACCAGAACCACCATCTGCACACTGCTACATCACCAAAACCACCATCTGCACACTGCTACATCACCAAAACCATCATTGGTACGAGACTGCATCACCAGAACCAAGCTTAAATCACTACTACATCACCAGAACTAAAGCCAGACCAACATAACATTGTCTGGCATGAAACTGCAGCTCCTAGTATGTCTGTAACAATGGTAAGGCGATACCAGACGTTACCAGTCATCATCAGACTGCGAACCATACAGGAACCACAGTACTGATGGTGCAGGCTTTAGCACTATTAAACATTTAAAAAATACCTTAATTTTAGGGAGAGATCTTCATTTGTCGGGTGAAATGATTTTTCCATTTACATAAATAAACATTTATATAAGGGACGATTCCTCTACAAAAATCACACACAGTTTAGCTTAAAAGGGGTTGTCCGGTCTAGAATGACAAGTCTGCAGTCACTCTATGTGTCACTCTATGGCTGCAGACCTGTGAATCCTCCCAGCACTCATGGTGGTCAAGAATGCGATATGCAGACTATCAGTCAGAACTCGTCTAGTGGGTACGGCCTCGCTTAATGCTCTTGTATTGAGCGAGGTGGCGCCTCCTAGACAGGTTCTAGCTTGGACTCTGCATATCGCATACTTGACCGCCGTTCCTAGCACAGACACCAGAGAATCCTCGTAGCAGCACACAGTGAGTGCACTTGGAGGAGTCACAAATCTGCAGTCACACAGAGTGACACACAGTGACTGCAGACTTGTCATTCTAGACTGGACAACAATATTTGCTTCAGAATCTATTTTTTAAAATGTAAATGAGGGGGCTTTGGTGCACCCTTGGCGTGACCTATGCCTTGGTGCACTCTTATATTTGCTTATGAAAGCCAGTCCCTTGTGTTGATTGACAGCACTCACTTAGTAAGAGTGGTAAAATCAGACATACAAGCTGATATTAGACAGCACTCACTTTTACTATTGGAGCGCTATCAATAAAAACAAAAGACTTTAAATTACAAATATGAGGGGGTAACGGTGCACCGAAGCAAAGACCACACCAATGGTGGACCGACACAAAGACCACCCCAACGGTGCACCGACACAAAGACCACCCCAACGGTGCACCGACACAAAGACCACCCCAACGGTGCACCGACACAAATACCACCCCAACGGAGCACCAAAGCACAGACCACACCAACCGTGCTCAGAACCAAAGACCACACAAACGGTGTATCAAAGCACAGACCACACCAACCGTGCACAGAAGCAAAGACCACACCAATGGTGCACCGAAGTAAAGACCACCCCAACGGTGCACCAACGCACAGACCACACCAACCGTGCACAGAAGCAAAGACCACACCAATGGTGCACCAAAGCAAAGACCACACCAACAGTGCACCAAAGCACAGACCACACCAACCGTGCACAGAAGCAAAGACCACACTAATGGTGCACCGAAGCAAAGACCACCCCAACGGTGCACCAAAGCAAAGACCACTCCAATCGTGCACAGAAGCAAAGACCACACCAATGGTGCACCGAAGCAAAGACCATCCCAATGGTGCACCAAAGCAAAGACCACCCCAACTGTGCACAGAAGCAAAGACCACACCCTCTCCATACTGAGACCCCCAACATACTGAGTCCTTAGGCTATGTGCGCACGTTGCGTAAATACATGCAGTTACACTGCGCTTTGTAGCGCAGCGTAACTGCATGCGTCCTGCGTCCCCTGCACAGTCTATGGAGATTGTGCAGGAGCCGTGCACACGTGGCGTTTTAGAGCGCAGCGCTTCGGCTACTGCCGAAGCGCTGCGTTCTAAGAAGTGACATGTCACTTCTTCCGTGCGCTTTGCCGGCAGCTCCTGCTCTGTCTATGGCAGGAGCTGCAGGCAGAGCGCATGGAATCGGCTTTTTTTTTTTTTCACTACGGACATTTCTGCAGCGATTTAAAGCGCACGTGTGCTCTTCAGATCGCTGCAGAAATTTCTGCAGTGACTGTACGCAGCGTGCGCACATAGCCTTACACTTTTTCCCATTGATTTTGTCCCTTGCACTATCCCTTACTCTGTAATCCCCCTCTACAGCAATAAGCTCCCTAAAACCCCCATCCACAGCAATAGGCCTCCTAATCCCCAGACTATAGCCTCTACCTGCCTCTCCCCCACAAACATCACGTTATGGCCTCTGCCTGCCCCTCCCCCTCAAACATCATGTTATGGCCTCTGCCTGCCCCTCCCTCACACACATCACTATAGCCTCTGCCTGCCCCTCCCCCACACGCATCACATTATAGCCTATGCCTGCCCCTCCCCCACACACATCACATTATAGCCTATGCCTGCCCCTCCCCACAAACATCCCTATAGCCTCTACATGCCCCTCACCCACACACATCACTATAGCCTCTGCCTGCCCCTCCCCCACAATCCTCATTAGGAAGACCTGCACCTTCCCTATAAATCTTCAGCTCTGCGAGCGATTACCTGCTCCTGCCGCCCTCCTCCTCTTCCTCCTCCTCTGGTGTCCGTCCTTCTTCTCTCGGCTGCTGTGAGTGTTCTCTCCTCCTTCGCGGCATCTGAAGCATTGGACGCCACAGCACGGAGCTGATTGACGTGCGCCTCTGACCCCGGAAGTGCAGGCGACAGCACTTCCGGGGTCAATCAGCTCTCTGTGCCCGCACCCAGAGTTTATCTGTATTGTGTCTTAAAGGCGCAGATACAGATAAATGAAGGTGCGCCTCCCCCCCAAAAACAGAGTGGATTTAATCGACCGTATAACGGAGGGGGAGAGAATGTGTAAAAAAAAAAAAATTGTTTGCTGATAGAAGGTGCCGCCCCCCGCTTTGCGCCGCCCCAGGCACCGGACCACAGGTGCCTAGTGGTAAATACGGCCCTGCCCATGGAAAGTAGTAAGAAACTGCAAAAACTCAGCATAGGGTTATACAGTTAGGTCCAGAAATATTTGGACAGTGACACAAGTTTTGTTATTTTAGCTGTTTACAA
Organism: Anomaloglossus baeobatrachus; assembly: GCF_048569485.1. Classification (NCBI taxonomy): domain Eukaryota; kingdom Metazoa; phylum Chordata; class Amphibia; order Anura; family Aromobatidae; genus Anomaloglossus; species Anomaloglossus baeobatrachus. Next base: position 59,739,982 of record NC_134363.1, read on the forward strand.
AAACATGTTCAGAAATACAATTATATATATAATATGGGCTGAAAGTGCACACTCCCAGCTGCAATATGAGAGTTTTCACATCCAAATCGGAGAAAGGGTTTAGGAATCATAGCTCTGTAATGCATAGCCTCCTCTTTTTCAAGGGACCAAAAGTAATTGGACAAGGGACTCTAAGGGCTGCAATTAACTCTGAAGGCGTCTCCCTCATTAACCTGTAATCAATGAAGTAGTTAAAAGGTCTGGGGTTGATTACAGGTGTGTGGTTTTGCATTTGGAAGCTGTTGCTGTGACCAGACAACATGCAGTCTAAGGAACTCTCAATTGAGGTGAAGCAGAACATCCTGAGGCTGAAAAAAAGAAAAAATCCATCAGAGAGATAGCAGACATGCTTGGAGTAGCAAAATCAACAGTCGGGTACATTCTGAGAAAAAAGGAATTGACTGGTGAGCTTGGGAACTCAAAAAGGCCTGGGCGTCCACGGATGACAACAGTGGTGGATGATCGCCGCATACTTTCTTTGGTGAAGAAGAACCCGTTCACAACATCAACTGAAGTCCAGAACACTCTCAGTGAAGTAGGTGTATCTGTCTCTAAGTCAACAGTAAAGAGAAGACTCCATGAAAGTAAATACAAAGGGTTCACGTCTAGATGCAACCCATTCATCAATTCCAAAAATAGACAGGCCAGAGTTAAATTTGCTGAAAAACACATCATGAAGCCAGCTCAGTTCTGGAAAAGTATTCTATGGACAGATGAGACAAAGATCAACCTGTACCAGAATGATGGGAAGAAAAAAGTTTGGAGAAGAAAGGGAACGGCACATGATCCAAGGCACACCACATCATCTGTAAAACATGGTGGAGGCAACGTGATGGCATGGGCATGCATGGCTTTCAATGGCACTGGGTCACTTGTGTTTATTGATGACATAACAGCAGACAAGAGTAGCCGGATGAATTCTGAAGTGTACCGGGATATACTTTCAGCCCAGATTCAGCCAAATGCCGCAAAGTTGATCGGACGGCGCTTCATAGTACAGATGGACAATGACCCCAAGCATACAGCCAAAGCTACCCAGGAGTTCATGAGTGCAAAAAAGTGGAACATTCTGCAATGGCCAAGTCAATCACCAGATCTTAACCCAATTGAGCATGCATTTCACTTGCTCAAATCCAGACTTAAGACGGAAAGACCCACAAACAAGCAAGACCTGAAGGCTGCGGCTGTAAAGGCCTGGCAAAGCATTAAGAAGGAGGAAACCCAGCGTTTGGTGATGTCCATGGGTTCCAGACTTAAGGCAGTGATTGCCTCCAAAGGATTCGCAACAAAATATTGAAAATAAAAATATTTTGTTTGGGTTTGGTTTATTTGTCCAATTACTTTTGACCTCCTAAAATGTGGAGTGTTTGTAAAGAAATGTGTACAATTCCTACAATTTCTATCAGATATTTTTGTTCAAACCTTCAAATTAAAGGTTACAATCTGCACTTGAATTCTGTTGTAGAGGTTTCATTTCAAATCCAATGTGGTGGCATGCAGAGCCCAACTCGCGAAAATTGTGTCACTGTCCAAATATTTCTGGACCTGACTGTATGTACACATAAATAATTGCTGGTGACATCTCTGCATCAAAAAAGTGTCTCTCAGCAGGAAAAACGCTGCATAAAAAAGTGCGGTTTTGCAGCATTTCTGCATGTTTTAATCCGTTTATTCCCCATTCATTTGAAAGTGAAAAGAGCAGCATAATTGCTGAATGAATTTTTCATAAAATTTGCAACTTGTGCATTAGATTTCAGAAATTTCACCCACTTTGCTGGTACAGTAAAACGTTGCATTTTGTGCGGCAAAAAACGAGCAGAAAGAAGTGGCACATGCACGATGCTTGCACATACCCTAACATTTATTCAGTGTTTTTTTGCAGTGTTTTTGTTGAATAAAACTAACTTTCTTAATATGATCTAACTACTACACAACCCTGATCACTTAGGATAAGTGTGGGACTTCTGTTTTAGGAAGAAATAAACAGAATTCTTCCCCAAACCAGATCTGACAGTTAACTGATGAAAAAGAAAGCAGAGGGGCGCCATTAATTATAATTTTAATAAAATGTTTTATTAATAATAATTAATAATTAATTAACAATCTAATATATAAAGCTGAGTGTGTGTGCATGTGTGTATGTATGTGTATTTATATGTGTGTGTATGTGTGTGTGCATATACAGTATATGTAATGTGTGTGTGTATGTATGTGTGTATGTGCGTATATACAGTATATGTGTGTATGTATATGTGTGTATGTGTATGTATATGTGTGTGTATGTATGTATGTGTGTGTGTATGTATATGTGTGTATATACAGTATATGTATATGTGTGTATATGTGTGTATGTGTGTGTGTGTAGGTGCGTGTGTGTAGGTGCGTGTGTGTATATACAGTATATGTGTGTATGTATATGTGTATGTGTGTGTGTGTGTGTGTGTATGTATGTGTGTGTGTGTATGTAGGTGTGTGTGTGTATATACAATATATGTATGTATATACAGTATATGTATATGTGTATGTATGTGTGTGTGTATGTGCGTGTGTGTATATACAGTATATGTGTATATGTATATGTGTATGTATGTATGTATATGTGTGTGTATGTATATGTGTGTGTATATACAGTATATGTGTGTATGTGTCACGGGTGGGGAGGGCACTGCGCTCACCACGCTCGGGTCCGGCGCTGCTGCTGCTCGGTGGCTCGAGCGGTGGGCCGGATCCGGGGACTCGAGCGGCACTCCTCGCCCGTGAGTGAAAGGGGGGTAGTTCGGTTTGGGGATTTGGCCCGTGACGCCACCCACGGGTTGTGGTGAGGTTGGGCACCACCGCTGCTATTGACGGGGATGCCGGGAGCGATGGTAGGGAGCAGCTGGGATGTTTCTCTCCCCTCCATGGGTAGGGGTTGGTGGTCTCGGGGCCCGGTGAGGTGACGGGGAGGCAGGGTTGGCTAGGTGCAGGGTCGCTTGGACTGCGCAGCGCGGTGCCGGATGGCACGGTAGTACTCACTCAGCCACAAATGGATGCAAAGTCTCTGGTAAACCAAACGGCTGGATGGACGGGTCCCGCAGCCGGCTGCTGTGGTTTCTCCCGGACGGTTGGTGGTGGCTGCCTTTCCCTGCACCTTTGTGTATGTTCGGTCCCGATGGCTTCCCACCGGTAACCCGCTCCCCAGCGTGTATATGTGCCGGAGGAGCCCTTTTGCCCGCAGGCTCTGGCCCTTGGAACTCTAGCTGTGGCGGTAGCTGTATTTCCTTTTTCTGGTTGGACAGTTGCCTTCAATCGGGTCTTGGCTGTTAGGAAACCCCTGGGGTTCCGGTCACTGACGGATTTTACCTGTTTAACAGCGACTCCAAGCCTGGTCTGGGTCCGCAGGCCCTGCCGGTTTGTGCTGGCTTCACTTCGCTCCCCGGTTCGGTACCGGCGGGCCACCGCCCGTCCCTGGTCCTACGGTTCCGCGTTGATCTGCCTGTCCTGCAGACGGCCACCACCGTCTGCCAACCTTGCTCTCGGTGCCCGGGCCACGTACCCGGACACAGTCAGTTTGCTCCTCTACTCCTACTTCACTCCTCAACTTTGACTTCCCTAACTGATCTCACTTCCTTTTCCCGCCTCCAGGACTGTGAACTCCTCAGTACGTGGGGCCAACCACCTAGCTCCACCCCACCTGGTGTGGACATCAGCCCCTGGAGGGAGGCACAAGGATTTTGTGTCTGGCTGATGTGCCTATCACGGGGTGGAGGTGTCGTGTTGTAGTCCCTGTGACGACCTGGCTAGTCCAGGGCGCCACATATGTATATGTGAATGTCTGCTAAAGGAATCCGCACCGTAGCATTTACAATCACGAACTTTTGTACAGCCGCCTCATTTGACTGAGGAATCATCATAGACTATGTTTTGAAGGGAAATTTTTAACCCCGCGCTAGAGTTATTTGCCAAACAAAAACATTTACTTACTGTTTGAATGCATGAGACAATATATTGGCTGTTTTGACAGTAAGCCTGGATATTTATCAGGTGGCCTATAGCAACCAATTACACCTCTGCTTCTATTTTGCTACAGGTCATTAATAGGAGCTCTGATTGGTTGCTATAGGTAATGAAGGACAGTCTAAAGGGCCATTAACACGCTGCGACATCGCTAACGATATATCATTGGGGTCACGGTGTTTGTGACGCACATCCGGCGTCATTAGCAACATCGCAGCATGTGACAGGCTGGAGCGACCTTAAAGTATCACAAAAGAGACAAAAATCGTTGGTATATGAGAGGTCGTTCATTTACCAAAAATCGTTGTCTGGTCAGTAGCGATGTTGTTCGTCATTCCTGCGGCAGCACACATCGCTATGTGTGACACCGCAGGAACGACGAACATCTCCTTACCTGCGTCCACCGGCAATGAGGAAGGAAGGAGGTGGGCGGCATGTTCCGGCCGCTCATCTCCGCCCCCCCTCCTCTGCTATTGGACGGTTGCCGTGTGACGTCGCTGTGACACCGCACGAACCGCCCCCTTAGAAAGGAGGCGGATCGTCGGCCAGAGCGATGTCGCAGGGAAGGTAAGTCCGTGTGACAGGGGTTAGCGATGTGGTGCACCACGGGCAGCGATTTGCCCGTTAGGCACAACCGACGGGGGCGGGTACGCTCGCTAGTGATATCGGTACCGATATCGCAGCGTGTAAAGTACCCTTTAGTATAAGAAAGCTTATGTGTCAGTTAATATGATTTCAATGGTGAGAGGGAAGAGGGAGGAGAGAGGGAGGGTGGGAGAGAGACAGAAAAAGAGAGGGAGAATATGAAAAAGGGACAGAGGGAGAGTGGAAGAGTAGGAGAGCAAAAGAGGGAGAGTGGGAGTGTGGGAGAGAGGGAGTGGGAGAATAGGAGAGTAGGAGGGTGGGAGAGGGAGAGTGGGAGAGTCGGAGTGTGGGAGAATAGGAGAGTGGGAGTGTGGCATCCCTGAAGCTTCAGTCACCACAGAGTACTGCACCTCATTTAAGGTGTAGTGCTTAATCCAGATCCGGAGGAGGTCGGTACCGGTTTCACCACTTACACACTCAAATACACAACCAGGTTGCCATCCCTAATGGGGACCGGTCTAGGGTAGAGTCTTAAGGTTGCCTTCAAACAGTGGGGGCACCACCCACTAGTGACAGGGACCCGGGGGAGGAGCAGCCACTTAGGGGGAGTTAGGAGCCAACAGAACAGTTTCAGTGAGTTCTCCACCAGGAGAGGAAAGGAGCAGGCATGCCTCACCGGTGCTCTGGTGGGACACAGGAGTACACGTGGTTGCCAAGGGGAGAGCTTCATTGCTCCCTCAGAACCGGCAGCACACGCAGGGTGCAGGACCCTAGGGAAACATCATTCTCCAAGTTGATTTTCCAGAATCTGCCGGGATGGAGAGGTTTCAAACTTCCCTGGCCACACAGAGCCCGAAAGCACAGTGCCAGATAGGATCTTGGCCCTTGGACAGCACCAGGCCCCATTGCGGAGCCACGACACCTGCAAATAGGGACAAGATTACTACTCGAGACGGACTGGGGTCCCCAAGTAGCTTTAAGCCACAGGGATCCAACACACATGGCGTTAGGAGGAAGAGACAGACCAAGTACCTCACTGGACTGACTTCCCAAGGAATCCGGGTTCGACGGGGCTCATCACAGCGGGTGACTGGTACTACCCGGGTGAGCGGCACAAAGAGTGAGTAAAGAAACCTGGAACCGCAGCCACTAACTCGGACTCCTATTACTGGCGCCACCGCCCCGTGCCCTGGCGACAAGGGCCATCGTCATCATTACTCCCCTCATCATCCTCCATGGGGCCCGCTCCACCTGTGGGGAGCGATACCATTTCCGGCTGCTACTACCATCCGCCCCGGAGGATAGCGACAGCAGCGGCGGCTAATCCCTGGCCGCATACCACAGGTGGCATCACAACATTCATCCTACTACTTCCCCCATCATCTTCCCTCCTTATTAGTGTACACCTCGGGGCACGAAGCCGGGCAGGCCACCACGACATGCCAGATCATCACACCAGCCAGTGATGAGTAACTAAGGTACGAGATCCCCCGTGCCTGATACCCCCTGACCCCTGGGTGCTACAGTAGAGTAGGAGAGAGGGAGAGTTTAACGCCTGCCTGGAGCCACAGACTCAGACTGGCTGTAAGGGGAGTCTAGAGAAAAGCCGCTCAGAAAGCAGGACCCCGAGAACTCTGCAAACCTTTAACCCCTATACAGGGATTTGGAATTACACAGAGCCCCAGAGATCACTACCTTTAGTAGACTGTAGTCTGCGGTGGTCAGGCAGAGTAAAAAAACAGGAAATGCTAAACAGGAACTGAATCGGCAGGCAAGGGCGTAGTGAGGAGAATCCGGAACTGGCAGCAAGGTACAAAAACGACAGGCAGAAGGGTAGTCAAAAAAACAGGCAAAGGTCAGCGCACAGGACTCAAAATATAAACAGCACATGAACCAGGAGTACAGAACTATCTCTGGCAGAGGTCAGCAGACAGGAGGGGAAATAAGAAGGGTGTGGTGTCTTCCCATTGGCTGCAGCTGAATGATGGCAACTTCAGCTGGAAGACACACGCCACCTACAGTCAGCCAGTGGTACTGCAGGTTCTAGGGAAACCCAGCCTAGTGGATGACCGGAGCCTGTGCTCAGCAGAGCCACGGGCACCGACTCCTCTCCCATCACCATCCACGGTGGGAACACGGCATCGCCTGGTGATTGGAGCAGAAGTCGCAGAGGCGGACTCCGTGGGGGACATGACAGAGAGTAGGAAAGAGGGAGAGTAGGAGAGTGGGAGAGTAGGAGAGAGGGAGAGTGGGAGAGTAGGAGAGTAGGAGAGAGGGAGAGTAGGAGAGAGGGAGAGTGGGAGAGTAGGAGAGTAGGAGAATAGGAGAGAGGGAGAAAGGGAGAGTAGGAGAGAGGGAGAGAGGAAGAGAGAGAGGGATAGTAGGAGAGTAGGAGAGAGTGAGAGAGGGAGAGTGGGAGAGTAGGAGAGATGGAAATGTGACGCCCTGGGCAAGCCAGGGGTCACAGGTAATGACATCACACACCCTACACCCCGGTTAGGTACACCCAAGCTAGACCAGAAATCCTTGTTGCCTTCCTCCAGGGGCTGATGTCCACACCAGGGGGTGGGCCAGGCGGTTGGCTCCGCCCACCGAGGAGTTCACAGTCCTGGAGGCGGGAAAACCAGGCAGATTAGTTGGTGAGTTGAAGAGAGATAGAGCGTGAATTGAGAGGGAAGTGGTAGAGGAGCAAGTGAGAGGAGTTGAAGTGAAGGAAAAAGTGACAGTTTGAAAGCCTGAAGTTGGTCCGGGTGTGTGGCCCGGACTGAGACAGTAAGGTTTGCAGACGGCGTTGACCGTCTGCAGTGGAGGCTGATCGGAGTTGCCGTGAGGACCGTGGATGGGTGGTGGCCCGGCGGTACCGGACCGGTATACAAGGAGAAGCCAGCACCATTGGCAGGGGCCTTTCGGATCCCGGCAAGGCTAGGAGTCACCGTGAATTTGCCAAATACGTCAGTGAAGGGGACCTCCGGGTCCCCAAACAACTAAGTCCCGATTGAAGGCAACAGTCCAACCGTGAAGGAGAGACACCGCCACCGCCAAGGCACCAGTTCCTCAGGGCCAGCGCCTGCGGGCAAAGAGATGCTCCTCCGGCCCATATCCAAGTCTGGGAGCGGGTAACCGGTGGGAATCCATCGCTACCAACATTGAACATAGGTGCAGGGAAAAGAGACAGTCACCGTTAACTACCGGGGAAAAGCAACAGCAGTCGTCCGTGGGAACCGTCTTTCCAGCCGTGTGTTTTACCGAGAACTGTGTCAACGTCTCAGGCTGAGTGAGTACCACCGTGCCGTACAGCACAGCGCTGCCCCCGCGACCCTGCACCTCACCAGGCCCCGCACCCGGCCTGCCATCCACCCCTACCCCATCACCGGGCCCCGGGACAACCAACCCCCTACCCACGGAGGGAAGAAATAACAACAAAGCTGCTCCCTGTCACCGCTCCCGGGATCCCCATACAGAGCAGCGGTGGTGTCCACACAATCACCACAGCCGTGGGTGGCGTCACGGACAATAAATCCCCAAAACCAAACCCCCCTTTTCACTCACGGGCGAGGAGCGCCGCTCGAGTCCCCGGGATCTGGCCCATCGCTCGAGCCACCGAGCAGCAGCGGCCGCAGCAGCAGCGGCAGCCGGACCCGAGCAGAGGGAGAGCGCAGCGTCCCCTCCTCCGCCCGCGACAGAAAGAGGGAGAGAGGGAGAGTAGGAGAGAGGGAGAGTGGGAGAGTAGGAGAGTAGGAGAATAGGAGAGAGGGAGAGTAGGAGAGGGAGAGAGGAAGAGAGAGAGGGATAGTAGGAGTGTAGGAGAGAGGGAGAGAGGGAGGGTGGGAGAGTGGGAGAGTGGGCGAGTGGGAGAGTAGGAGAGAGGGAAAGAGGGAGAGAGGGAGAGTAGGAGAGAGGGAGAGAGAGGGATAGTAGGAGAGTAGGAGAGAGGGAGAGAGGGAGAGTGGGAGAGTGGGAGAGTAGGAGAGTGGGAGAGTAGGAGAGAGGGAAAGAGGGAAAGAGGGAGAGAGGGAGAGTAGGAGAGAGGGAGAGAGGGAGAGTGGGAGATTAGGAGAGTAGGAGAGAGGGAGAGTAGGAGAGAGGGAGATAGGGAGAGTAGGAGAGAGGTAGAATGGGAAAGTGGGATAGAGAGAGCAAGAGTATGAAAGCAAGAAAGTGGGAGAGAGGGAGAGAGAGAGTGGGAGAGAGACAGACTGGAAAAAAAACACCAACAAAGATACTTTGGGTAAAAAAGGATTGGTGTTTCCTCAAACATCTTCCTCTTGAGAAACTCGGTGGGATCACCCTCCATCAAACAGATATGTGTACATACCCTAAAGTTCTCATGTTAAAGATGGCATGTCTCCTCTGGAGAGAGAAACTTTCTTTCTACAGGAGAAGGGGGTGTCCCCTTTGTCTTTTGAGCGGGTTTACATGAAACAGCCACTGACTATATTTTTGTATGGGCCATTCATATACTTGCACAACTTATTCATGTCCCCCTTAGACGTCTCTTCTCATAACTAAATAAATGAAATTCTTTTAACCTTCTTTCCTAATATCCTTTATGCCTTCCACCACTTTTTTGTTTTTTGTTGTCCTTTCTTTATAACTCCAGGGTATCCTTTGTGTGAACTTCTGCGCAGAACTGAATATTTAATATTCCAGATGAGGCCACATCAACGCTTTGTAAACTAGTCGTGTTACATCCCTGTCCCGTGAATTCATACCTCTGTTAATACATGACATTATCCTTCTGGCCTTGGAAGCAGCTGATTGACATTTCATGCTGATATTTTGGGCACAGAAAATATCATGGTAAATATTGTTTGCTGTATAAATCTTTTCTAGCCACTACTCTGGGCGCAGCTTTATTAATATTTTTCTTACAAATAGCTCATTCATCATTTTGAGATAATCGTAAAGATTTATATTTTAATATTTCAAAATTTTAGTTTGTCGCTCTCTTTTCAGGTTTGGGTCTGACAGTGTGTATGGTAAATCCGTTTGGGTCTGACAGTGTGTATGGTAAATCCTCCAGATGTGTCTTGATTTGTACAAATACATTTAATGTTACAAGAGTTGCCAAGTCCTGATCAAGAGATGGATTTTCAAATAGCTTTCTACAGCTGTAAAGTAAGCTGGTTCCAAAAATTGCATCCTCCCGCCCTTCTCATTATGCTCTTACTGTATGTAATAAGAGGGCATATTCCTGATAGAACAAAGCTTTTACAAAAAGCCTCTCCTGATGTTTCTATTTTACAGTCCTTGTGAATCTTTTCTTAGAAATTCATGTATGAATAAACTGACAGCTTGACCCAACCTTTCTCTTATTCAATTAATCACGTTTTTACCCTACCTGACACTGTCAATACTAAGTGAACCTTTTTACACAGTGCATATGTCGCGGGCGGGGAGGAGGGTGTCAGCACACCGCGCTCACCCCTTCTGCTCGGGTCCGGCAGTTGCTCCTGGTGGCTCGAGCTGCGGGCCGGATCCCGGGGTGTCTCGAGCGACACTCCTCGCCCGTGAGTGAAAGGGGGGGTGTTTGTTGGGATTATAGTTCGTGACGCCACCCACGGTTGTGGTGATGGCACCACCGCTGCTCAGTGTGGGGGTCCCGGGGATGGTGATGGGAGCAGCCAGGTGTTGTGTTGCCCCTCCGTGGGTAGGGGTTGGTGATCCCGGGACCCGGTGAAGAGATGTGAAGTGTAGGGCCTGGAGGGCGCAGGGGCGCGGGGGCAGCGCTATGCCTTGCGGCACTGTGGTACTCACTCAGCCTGAGACACGGACACAGTTTGTACGGTAAACCAACGGCTGGTAGGACGGTCCCACAGACGGTTGCACCTGCACTCCCGGTAGGTGACGGTGACGTCTCTCTTCCTTGCACCTGTTTGACTGATGGTAGCGGTGGATTCCCTCCGGTTACCCGCTCCCCGACTGCAATCTGGGCCGGAGGAGCTCTACACTTTGCCCGCAGGCGCTGGCCCTGGGGAAACTGGTGCCTTGGCGGTGGCGGTGTCTCCCCGGTAATGGTCGGGCTGTTGCCGTCAATCGGGACTTTGTTGCTGGGGGATCTGCGTCCCCTTCACTGACGGATTCGGCAAATTGGGCGACTCCTAGCCTTGCCGGGGTCCGAGAGGCCCCTGCCCTGGTGCTGACTGTCCTTCGGAACACTGCTCCAGACCACCGGGCACACAGCCAACGGGGTCCTTCCAGGAACTTCCAAACGGTCCCCCTCCGGACAGTCACCGCCGTCGCTGACCTTGCTGTTCTAGCCCTACACACAGCTGGGCTCTCAGGCTTCTCCTTCTCTCTGCTCTGTCACCACTTCTTGCTTTCCTCCTTTTCCACTTTCCTTTCCTTCACTTTCACTTCTGGTTGTTTCCTCTAGCCCCTGCCTGGGCTACTCTGCTGTTTACTCAAGCCCTGCCTGGGCTAATCTGCTCTTCACTCCTTCATGTCCCTGAGCTTTCTGCCTGGTAACTTCCTGCCTCCAGAGTTGTGAGCTCCTTGGTGGGCGGAGCCAACCGCCTGGCCCACCCCCTGGTGTGCATCACAGACTCCTGGAGGGAGGCAACAAGGATTTCTGGTTAGCAGGTGTGCCTACCTGGAGTGTGGGGTGTAGTGGTGTTGTTATCTGTGTCCCCTGGCTTGCGCAGGGCGACACATTCCCCCTTAGCAAAATGCAGACCGTCCGCGGGCTGCCGTCCTACACCGGTTTTATTTTTCTGTAAAAAGGGGATAACAGGGTTAAACATAACATAAGCATTTTCAATCAACTCTTCCCAAGACGGGAGGCACATTTTACTTTTAACGTTTCAACGGTGTACGGTCACGGTTTCCGCTCTCTCCCACCCAAGCAACCTGGCCCTGATGCTGCCCCTAAAACCCAGGCAGCACCCCTTGACCCACAGTCCAGCACAAGTCACCCGAGCGGGATCTGTCCTTGCCCTCCAGAGGGTAGCCACCGGTCCCTTTGGTGGCTGGGCCCTGGCCTGCTTTGCTCAGGGCCCTCCCTCCAACCTGCCTCTCTGGAGGCGGCCTGCGGAACGGTAACGGTACCCAACATATTTACAAGCCACTAACGTTTGTGGTTGCCCTGCAGAGTTCACGGGCTTGTCCATGGCTAGTTCCCATGCATTTTTAAACTTTTAACGGTCCCCACTGGGACAACGGTGCCGGCTCCAGCCGGTTGCAAATCAACAAAATAAATCAGGTGACTTCTCGGGTAATCATTTTCATTATCTTTGCAGAACTTTCCAACTTTTAACTTTTTCAAACAACACAAGCAGGTGGTCCCAACGGGGACGGTGCTGCGGGCCTCCATTGCCCTACTCCGGTCCTGCTGCTGCTTCATCCGAGGGAGGGGGTGCAGAGCTCATCTTGCCCTCCGGGCTGCCCCTCAGCTTTACATCCAGGGCAAACCACCCCCTCTCTCCGCAGTGCCGAGTGTACCGCACCATGTCTCCCGGGATAAGATTGCGGCCAGGATGCTCTTCGGGCAGGTGAGCATGCACATCCCGCCGGGCTACAAATACCTCAGCCTCCAGGCCCGGTTCGTATATGAACCCGTAGCCCCGGCGGATATCGAATCGCCTCACCTGCCCCTCGTAGAACGGGCCCCGGACACGGAAGGTCGCTTGCCGCAGGTTCTCCTTTTCCCGTATAACTCGGGCCACCAGCTCGGCTTTCCTACGCTCCCTCTCCGCGATCTCCAGGCCCAGCTTGGTCGGCTCCCTGTCCCAGTATGGCTCCGGCGCACGGGTTGAGCCCCGCGGGACATTCAGCACGTTACCCACTGTCAGGAAGGTGGGTGGCGTATCCCGCGGTGTCATGGCCTTAGGCGCTGCCTTGCAGCAACAACCCGGCGCCACCTCAGCCGAGGTGTGGGGGATGGGCACAGGGGCTTTCCGCAGTTGGGCCTTCGGCTCGGAGCGGGTCATCGGCTCCGGCTCGGGGAACTGCTCGGGGACTGTCTCTGGCGCAATCTTCGGGGCCTTCCATGGCAATGCCTCCGGTTTGCTTCGGGCTCCGGCTACAGGTCGGTCCGCCGGGGCGGACGGGCTGGGTATCGCTACCGGTTGCGGTGGCAGCGGGCCTAGTGGCGGGGTCACGGCCTCCGAGACGGGTGGCGAAGGAGGCAACGGGGGGAGAGGGCTTGGACCGGGTCCCTCAGCCGCAGCGACCGGTCCCTCCGGGACATAGGGGCGTGGGTCACTCACCCTCCCTTCCTCCGCTTCCTCCTCGCGTCTCCGCACGGCTGCCAAAACGTCCGCCATGTCGGTCTCCCACTCCTCCAGGAGGAGCTGCATTTTGACCTGCAGCCTTAGATGGAGCTGCACGGTCCGGATCTCCACCCACGCTGCGGTTCCCGGTGCGGGGGCCACGGTGTTTCGGGACGGCATCCACATGGTGTCTTTGCTGTTTGCTTCCAGGAACGGGATGTTTGCAGAGTCCTGGCGTCCCTGCTTTTATAGCGGCGACTACATGCCGCCAGCCGCCATCGCGTCCCCCTTAGCTCTTTCTGGCCCCTCCTCTCTCGGGGCGGGGTTTTGGCCTTCGCGCCTCTACTGCTCGAGAAGACGCTCGAGCGGGAACTTTTCGCGCCAAAGATGGCGGCTTCTGGAATTTTTCTGCCGGATACCTCCGGCGGTAACAAGGCGCACCTCTACCTGATGGCAGAGCGGTAAGATCCTGTTCGTGACGCCAAGTTGTCGCGGGCGGGGAGGAGGGTGTCAGCACACCGCGCTCACCCCTTCTGCTCGGGTCCGGCAGTTGCTCCTGGTGGCTCGAGCTGCGGGCCGGATCCTGGGGTGTCTCGAGCGACACTCCTCGCCCGTGAGTGAAAGGGGGGGTGTTTGTTGGGATTATAGTTCGTGACGCCACCCACGGTTGTGGTGATGGCACCACCGCTGCTCAGTGTGGGGGTCCCGGGGATGGTGATGGGAGCAGCCAGGTGTTGTGTTGCCCCTCCGTGGGTAGGGGTTGGTGATCCCGGGACCCGGTGAAGAGATGTGAAGTGTAGGGCCTGGAGGGCGCAGGGGCGCGGGGGCAGCGCTATGCCTTGCGGCACTGTGGTACTCACTCAGCCTGAGACACGGACACAGTTTGTACGGTAAACCAACGGCTGGTAGGACGGTCCCACAGACGGTTGCACCTGCACTCCCGGTAGGTGACGGTGACGTCTCTCTTCCTTGCACCTGTTTGACTGATGGTAGCGGTGGATTCCCTCCGGTTACCCGCTCCCCGACTGCAATCTGGGCCGGAGGAGCTCTACACTTTGCCCGCAGGCGCTGGCCCTGGGGAAACTGGTGCCTTGGCGGTGGCGGTGTCTCCCCGGTAATGGTCGGGCTGTTGCCGTCAATCGGGACTTTGTTGCTGGGGGATCTGCGTCCCCTTCACTGACGGATTCGGCAAATTGGGCGACTCCTAGCCTTGCCGGGGTCCGAGAGGCCCCTGCCCTGGTGCTGACTGTCCTTCGGAACACTGCTCCAGACCACCGGGCACACAGCCAACGGGGTCCTTCCAGGAACTTCCAAACGGTCCCCCTCCGGACAGTCACCGCCGTCGCTGACCTTGCTGTTCTAGCCCTACACACAGCTGGGCTCTCAGGCTTCTCCTTCTCTCTGCTCTGTCACCACTTCTTGCTTTCCTCCTTTTCCACTTTCCTTTCCTTCACTTTCACTTCTGGTTGTTTCCTCTAGCCCCTGCCTGGGCTACTCTGCTGTTCACTCAAGCCCTGCCTGGGCTAATCTGCTCTTCACTCCTTCATGTCCCTGAGCTTTCTGCCTGGTAACTTCCTGCCTCCAGAGTTGTGAGCTCCTTGGTGGGCGGAGCCAACCGCCTGGCCCACCCCCTGGTGTGCATCACAGACTCCTGGAGGGAGGCAACAAGGATTTCTGGTTAGCAGGTGTGCCTACCTGGAGTGTGGGGTGTAGTGGTGTTGTTATCTGTGTCCCCTGGCTTGCCCAGGGCGACACACATAGACCCCATCCATCCATTAAAAGAAATGGTACCCCCCAGCTGTCAATTCATTTATATGTTTCCAGGATAAAAAAAATAGGAAGAATTAAGTGATGCTAGTCACTACTTATGGATAGTACAGACGGAAGAGTTGTCAGGGGAGCCGGGGTCAGTTAACGGGCAGACACAGGTTGTACACAGAGGCAAAGTCAGGTCACAATCTGAGGGTCAGTATCCCAGGAGGGTACGTAATATATTCGGGGAGAAGACAGAGATGTGGTCAGAAAACGGTCCAAGGTCCAAAGCCAGGAGGTCACAACAAGAATAGGGAGCAGGCAGAGAGGAGTCACACAACAATCCAGAGTCAAGAAGCAAAGATCAGAACAAAAGCAGAAACACAGGCCAAGAGCACAACTACAAAACCAGAATGTACAACTGGGGAGGTTCTGGGAGAGCATGCTCAGTAAAGAAGCACAGCAATTACCAGGAAGATGGAACACCTGAGTAATCAGCACCTTCCAGAACCTACATGGGATCCTGTGTTGTCAACCAACCTGCCAGCTCAGTGCTCAGGAAAACACAGCAGAGCATCTCGTAGTGTGCAAAATGCTATGCACAAAGGAATCATGTCACAGCCAGCTCCGTAATCCAGGAAAGCGCAGCAGAGAATCTCTTAGTGTGCAAGATGCTCTGCTCTGTTATACTGGAGCTATTAGTTCATGGAACTTGAGACTGTCATGAGTATGTCATGGCCTGATGTGATCTCAGGGGATCCGGGATCAGAAGGTCACAGCATATTGATGATCACAGATCCACTTTAGTTCCAGCTCATCCTTTATTCTGAGTTGGAGTGTATTTAATTCCATCTGCAGTGATCTAACAGGTAGTTGTAACCTCAGCTGCAGCCACTCCCTTCTGCTATAAATATCCACTCCTCACTCCTCCATATGCGGCTATAGCTCATACCTATGCTGTCCATGTTGAGCTCATCTCTGTAGAGCTGTGGAGTCATTTCTGTTGCAGATGCTGAAGAAACCAAGGAGTGCATTTTGTTATGTCTTTCACCACCCATTTGTTTGTCTTATTGCAGTGGTAAGACTAGTGTCTTGCTGGCCTTCACTAGTCAGGGTGAGTTCAAGGCCAGCGAGGGCCTAGGCATGTGACGGCGCACGGGGCAAGGACATGTCTAGGGATGATAGGGAGAGCAGGCATTTTCGCAGGTAAGTGTTAGGAGGTGACCCCACTCCCCTCTCCTTAGCTCCAGGGCCTTCTGTTTTATTGCTACCTTGATGTTCCCTCATTGATGAACTGCTCGAGTCGCCAGGAGTCCTTTCATACCTTGACACCAGCAGTCACATTGTGACAGAGCCTTCATAAAGTTACTGAGGTGACCTTAGTATGTCCTTACAAAAATAAGGAATTAGGCAGCAAAATATACAGAAAAACTAAAAGGTAGAAATGGAAGGAAAACCTTTCCATTGGGAATAGGAAACCATAGCAACAATAAAATAAGAGGCAGTTATAGTAAATTTGGTGAAGAAAAAAGATGTTATCACAATTGTAAATCAGAACTGAAATTGCTCGAAATTGTATTTAGGGGTGTCTGCTTTTATTTACTTGCTGTGATGCTGAGTAACTACTTACTGACAATACGTGAGGCAGAATGTGATGGTGACTACTCATGGACAGGCTGTGAAGCACGGACGTCAGGAGGTACGAGGTCAACGTAGGGGTAAGACAAAGGCGTAGTCAGGTCACAGTCAGAGGTCAGAATTGCAGGAAGGTAGCGGATCAAGACAAAACGGCTAGAAACAAAGGATAGTCAAAAGAAAAGTCTAAGGTCGGGCAGCAAAGTTCAAAAATCTAAAGCACTGAAACAAGACACACACAAAATGTTAGGCACATAAGTATTTGTGACGCCCCGGCGCCGCCATCAGCCACAAAATCCTAGCCACTCCCCTCAGGGTAGGAAGGACACACCAGTGGGCAGGACCAGGTGGATTTGGAGCGCCCACCTAGGGGTCTTGAGGATCCGCGGGCGGGAACACAGTTGGAGTTGGGAGTTCAAGTTTGGAGTTGAAGTGGGAAGTTGAAGTGTGGAGTTGGAGTTGAGCAGAGGTCAGGACTGTGCCTAGTGGAGGGTAGCCAGGGTAGTGGCCCTGGTCTACTGGCTAGGTGGCGAGCAGTGGACCGTGTCCAAAGGCGACGCGAGTCCGGTCGCGGGAAATCCAAAGTGGACCAAGACAGGGATGGAGCCCGCCGGTACCGACAGCGGAGATCCGGTCCGGACACCGTACACAGGCTGGGTACCTGGACCCTAGTTAGAAGACGGTTGCAAGCCCCTTCTCTAATTCACCATGCCGGAAGCAAGGTTCCAGACATTGCTTCAGAAGTGTTAGCCCAGATAGAGCGAAACGGCAGCCCACCGCGGGGGGATAGGGTATCCGCAAACAGCCACTGAGATCCCAAGGCTCAGTTTTCGTGGACACGACTCCCAACCACAACAGCACCGGGAGTGGACTTCCCCGTTCCATACGGAGTTGTCCAGAATTGAGCAAATTACAGAGTGTCGGAGGAAGGGACATCGGTACACCAGCCGGGTGTGGGACCCGAGTACACCCGGTTGCGGCAACCGGCCACTGACACCTTGGTTTACCAACAGACTTGTGTGCAATTATTCAACAGTGAGTACACCAACATTCCCCGGTCCGGCCCGGCGTGCCCCCCTCCCGCCTTCATCAATCCCCGTGTCCTGGACACTGAGCCTCGGGGCATCCACCCCTACCCACGGAGGGATTAAACAACCAGCTGCCTCTCCATCGCCCCGGGTGCTCCCCAACAGCAGCGGTGGTACCCCATATTACCATGCACCGTGGGTGGCGTCACAAAGTATCTACGCAATCCCCGTACATATACGTCCCCTTTTATTTGAGTGTCCGCGCGACCCCAGGTCCGGAAATCCCTCGAGCCACTGCGGATCCGGATCCGAGCAGCACGGCTGCTGCTGACGTGGGGGCGGCACATATTCCAGTACAGGTAAAAGAGCAAATAAAGCCTAATTCAATTCAGCCACACTTGAACCATACATACTAGTATCACTAGCTACACATCCCTTAATGGCTCCTGTACCAGCTGAAATATCTCTAGCTGCAACACTAGGATTCCTTAACTCGGACCTATCTGCCTAAAAGGCTGTTGAGTTGCTCCTTGCACCTCCTGAGGAACCAGAGGGTATTTTGCTAAGCACTATAAACCAAGATTGGAAAAGTGTGCAGAGATTGGTAGGGACCCAAGGAGAGGAAATGTAAAACACGTGCACAAGTGCTGCAGGGCTGGACCTCCTTAACCATAGTCCACATAGAAATATGGCCAGCAGAGAAGGCTAGTGTCAGGAGAGTATAAACAGCCCCACCTGGGATGTGATAGGACAGAGAAAATGAGCAACCGAGAACCCTGATAACCAAAAGGATAAAAAAAAGGTAAAAGACAATCAGCATTTTGTCAGGGCGTGACCAGGCTGTGGCTAAGCAGGGAAGGAAACTGATCATACAGCACAAGGTCACAGGATCAAGTCCATAACCAAAGGCATGACACAACTGAGCTAAGGCTACAACAGAGAAGATAGCGGTGTGAGCAGCCTTTTCTTACCTCAGCACCCCTGGTATCTCCAGTATTAGATCAGTGTGAGAGGAATAACAGCAGTGAGAGCAGTCTCTTCTAATAACAAATGCAAGATATAGAAAAAATACCCTAAAACACACCATACAATCATCGGTGTCAGGAGCCCTGATATGTGTAGTATTAGATCAGAAACACAGGGTGGACAGTAGTCTGAGCAGCCTCTTCTTATCTCAGAATTCCTGATATATCTCTAGTTTTAGTTCAGCTAGGGTGGACAGCAGTGTGAGCAGCCCCTTCTTACCTCAGCATTGCAGATATCTCTAGTTTTAGTTCAGCTAGGGTGGAATGCAGTGTGAGCAGCCCCTTCTCACCTCAGCATTCCTATTATCTCCAGTATTGGATTAGAAAGACATGGTGGACATTAGTTATGGGTTGCTCACTAATGAGCCAGTACAAAGAGCTGGCACTCCAGTGAAAGCCATAAAAGTCTCTGAGTGGCTCTCATGGTAGTTAAAATGATGGTGTTTGGCTGTTGAAACCCCGCCTTGAAACCCAGTGATTACATTGGCTGGCTGCAGGGGGTGGGGTTTAGGACATGGAAGGGTGAGGTTTCTGCAGAATTTTTTTTGCATTTAGCTTCTAAGAGTCAGCTTTTTTTGTTGAGCAGAGCCAAGTAATCCAGATAGCATTAAAGAGCCGGACTGTCCATCACTAGTGGACAGAATCTATACCCGCAGAGCCTCTTTATCCTCTTCACCGCTCTGCAATTTTCGTTTTTCCCTTTAAAAGCGGCAATTTTTTATTTTTCCGTCAAAATAGCCATACGAGGGCTTGTTTTTTCCAGGACGCGTTGTACTTTTGAATTACATAATTCATTCTGCCCCATATTGTACTGGAAAACGGGGAAAAAATTCCAAGTGCAGTAAAATTACGCGCTTTTGTCACCACTTTCCAAGACCTGTAGCATTCTCATTTTTCGGCAAGGCTTATTTTTTGCATCTTGAGTTGACCTTTCATTTTGGGTAGATGTGATATTTGGATTGTATGTTATTGCAATGTTGCAGTGACCCAAAAAATGTAATTCAGGCGTTTTGATGTTTTTCTCCTCGTATGCCCGTTACCAATTAGATTCATTTATTTTATATTTTTCTATATCAAACATTTCTGAATGTGGTGATGCCAAACATGTGTATATTTTTACTTTTTTTTTTAATTGTTTTATTTGGGCAAAAAGGGGGGATTGCAACTTATCTTGTTTTTTTATATTTTTAAAAACATGTGTTTTACATTTTTTATTGTTTTTACTAGTCTCCATATGGGATTTGAAGCTGTGATACTCTGATCGCTTGAGTTGTACAGAGCAGGGCATCAGCATCAGCATCAACACAACTCTGTACCACAGAATTGACGATCTCCTGTGAATGCTGGCTGTCAGCAGACATTCACAGGCACTACATCAGCTGACCAATGTGATTACAACCCATTGGCACCCTGTGATCAACCCGCGGATAGGGGCGGGGAATGACGCACAACCCGCCGGTGCACGTTAAATCCTACTGTCAGAGATTTACATTAGGATTTAACTAGTTAAAAGTCGGTGGATTTCCGATTTCCAATCTACCTGCACCTTTTGGAAGCACATGTCGGCTGATCAGATCAGGGTGAGATGTCCTGGTCAATAAGGTTGCGGTGGACCATCATTATGAACTTACAATACACATGGACAGGGACAACTTGTGCCTAGATGCAACAGATGTCCCGGCCTAGAGTGCACTTCATAGGCTTCCTGGGTTTTTTCCTCTGTTTCTGCTTTGGGCGGTCTTGTTACATTGCAGAGATATTCACTTTGTTTCTTCTGGAGCACAACATGTGAAATCTCTGCCTGAGCGTTTCTTCACTGTCTTTTATGGGAGGGTGTGCTTTTACCCCTAACTTTCAGATGCTGCTAATCACTGCTCAGCCTTGCCTGAGACTGATAGATAAGCTGCAGAGCTATGATTGGCAGCATCTGAGAAGGAGCGATAAAGCACACACTCCCATAGAAGACTTTCAAGCAGAGATTTCACATATTGCCCTCCTAAAGAAACAAAGTGAATATCTCTGCACTGAAGTGATGCAAGCAAAACTGATAAGAGTGCCAGAATCAGGAGAGCTCAGGGAATTTTCCAAAATATTTAACAGCATATTTATGGGAGCAAGTGACAAGTCCTCTTAAAAGCCGAATTTTTCCTTATCTGGGTAGATGGAAAAGTAAGTTTTGTTTGTCTTCTATATATTACAGAATGGTGGCTCTGTTATAGGAGATCAGTATTTTTGGCACTTGTCACAAAATGGGATTGGATCAGGGGCGTAACAATCACGGTTGCAGGGATTGTGACAGCGACCAGGCAAAGGGGTGCAGGGGGCCTGCTGACCCCAGCATCTGTTCCAGTATCCAGCTGAACTACATTGCAGCACAGAGACCTGTCAGGTCCCTGCACTGCGATGTGCCGGCCGCCGATTAAGGCTTTGAATATTCACTGCTCTCCACGCCCATAATCCTGGGCATAGGGAGCCGTGAATATTCTAACACAGTTGACAGCACTGTAAGACATTGACGTCATGCGCTGCGCTGCTTACATGCTGGTCAGTTGGCAGTGTCGGAGAAGAACACTGAGGGAGCTGGAGGGAAGATGAGTGTAATCATTTTTGATTTTTTTTTTACAGATGGCAATGTGCTGGGGGATCATAATTACCAGGATGCAGACATATACCAGGATGGGGCTGTATACCAGGTTGTGGACATGATTGGGACTTATACCAGGATAGGGCTGTATTTCAGGATGTGGCCAGGATGAGGACATATACCAGGATGGGGCTATATACTAGGATGTGGTCAGGATGGGGACATATACCAGGATGGGGCTATATACTAGGATATGGCCAGGATGGGGACATATACCCTGATGGGGCTATATACTAGGATGTGGCCAAGATGGGGACATATACCAGGATTGAGCTATATACAAGGAAGAAGACATGATGGGGCCATATATACCAGGATGGGACATGATCGGGTCATATATACCAGGATGGGGCCATGATGGGGACATATGTGACGTCCTGGCCTATCAGTTCGTCACAGGGTATTGTGCAATCTGCCCTTCTGTACAATATCCACCTCCTCCTTGGTTAAGGGTCCCTAACCTTTGGTTTTGCCAAGAACAAGCTAATCAAAAACCTAGGAACACTCTGCACCACACCCACCAGACACACCAGTGGACGGCCTGAGTGGAATAGGGTCGCCCACTTGGGGGGTTGGTAAAGGGGGGGTCAGGAGTGTCAGGAGTCAGTCAGTTGAGTGGTGACTTTCGAGAGGAGAGGTCACGTGTGTAGTGTTGGAGGTGAAAGTGAGAGGAGGTCAGGAGCTGGGCTCCTTGGTACTACTAGGTGGCAGACGTTGGTCTGGGCCTGGTAGGAGCTGGACCCCAGTCGTAGGAGATCGTGACAAGGGTCACGGACTATCAAGGAGGACAGCCAGCGGCCTTGTGCCATCACCGGACAGGGGCCAGGGCACGACGGGGTACGTGGACCCTAGGTCAAGGAGTAGCTTCAGGCGTCCTGACAATTTACCCGACGAGGACGGAGCCTTCAAGATCCGTTCTCCACCCGCTCCAAAATCGGGGTACTAGCGCAACGAGGGGGATAGGACTTTCCACACATAAGGTCCAGAAAATCCCAAGCGTGAAACCTGAGAGCAAGCTCCCTCAGTTAGCCATACTGGGGAGCGGGACCCAATTAGTTTCACACTAGAGGGACCAACTAGAAGACAAGGTGCCAAGGCAAAGGTCACAGACTAACAGGCAACCCCAACGGGCACGGGAAACAGGCGTGCTCCCTCTCAGCGGCAGCGTGGTCTAGAACTTTGGTTTACTACAGTTGTCGGTGTCAGCGTTATTGGACTGAGTGAGTACACAAGTGACCCTTACCGTCCCAACGGCACATCCCTACCACTATCACCGAGTCCCGGGGCATTCCCCCTACCCATGGAGGGGTGCCGACGCGGGGGATGACACTCCCTCGGGCTGAACACACACATACCAGGATGGGGCCATGATCGAGGTCATACACCAGGATGGGGCAATGAAGGGAACATATATACCAGGGTGGGCCATGATGGGGACATATGTACCAGGAAGGGAACACATGTACTAGCACTTTGTCATGATGGGGTCATACATCAGGATGGAGGACATATTTACCAGGAAGTGGCCCAGGATGAGGGGACATTAGTACACAATGAAGGGGATGTGGGGCAACTCGTATGTCTTTATAGGACTTTGAATGCTACAAATGGCCCAGATCGGGGGGGGGGAGGATCAAACTTTGCATCGGTACCATCAGACTCTAGTTACGCCACTGGCTTTGATGCTTTATTTGTAAGGGAATAAGTGGTTCATATGTACTGGATGATTTCAGAGTCATCTACTGAAGCCCACCAAGGCCTTGGATGTTGGATCTTCAATGCCTCTATCAATATCTTGACCCACAGAACACAGCCACTTTCTTTCTGTTCTTGTTTCCTATCATAATTATTAAGTTTACATTTCGTTTGTCTTCCTAGCTCATTCCCTTTAATGAGTCTCCATCTTTTGATGTGGTAAACCCTGATTTACCTACCCACTGTGATTCCCACACACTGCATTTTGTGCTTGTCAGTCATTAAGTGGATTAATCAATGAATGAATGGAGTTTACTTTTACTAGATTTGTTTTGTATGCCTGATAATAGCGGAACTGCTCCCCTGAAGTGGCCGGGGTTCTTCACTTGCATGGACAAGATGTTCATGAATCAGCCACAATGTAGCGCTGCCAAATGAATAAGTGGAGTATTATCTGGAGAGGTGTTTGTTCTTCTGGAGCAGCAGGTCACGTACCATGATTCTTTCTCATATACCTTTCTTCAATCCATTCTCAGTTTACATTGATAGGATACTTTTTCTGCTCTAATTTCAAATATTTTCTTGGCATCAGAGATTATTTGCTCTATAAATCCCTTCTGGAATTATTATACGGTGCTTGTAGAACAATTTGGATTCTGTATTTTTGATATTTATAGATTATGTCACAACACGTTTGGCTCTAAACTCGTCGAGTGTCATGGCGGCATCAGACGCTGTTCAGACTACAGACTGTGACACTCCACACTATGCTCTCTTTGGTTTTTCTGAGTTGCACAGACAGGCTCTGGCGTCAACCAGCTGTGTGCTTATTAGTGATCGGCTAGCAGGAGTTAATTTCTGTTGGCCTGCTGGTTACCTTTCAGATCACATGTTGTGGGAGACCTATCACAGTTACTCCCCCGATCGGTCTAGCAGGAGTTCATTTCTGGTAGCCTGCTGGTTACCTTTTGGATCACAGTTTCTACCCACCTTTTTAAGATGGAGGAATCTGACTTGCCATGCTGACTATAGCTTTTGCTAAACCTGTCCATGTGCTGTTGTGTTCCAATAACTGCTGATTTACTGTGTGTTCTTTGGTGTGCTAGTGTGCTGTGGAATTCCTCCTGTCGTCTGGTATTTTCCTCCTTATCATTTATTGTCTGATTACTCTGTCTGAGTGTGCTGTGTGCTAGAGCTTTGGTTTCCCCAGATTGTCCATATCTGTGGGTTCTACCACTCCTCCCCATCCTCCATGGGGTGGGAGAGACAGGTATTATATCAGGTCTTGCCAGGAGCAGGGCAAGCAAGGTGGCCCAGACATCATCACCATTAGATGTATCTCTGGAAATAGGGACAACAAATGTCTCCTAGTCCGAGGGCCAGTTTAGGAGCCCTGTCCCCTGTCATTACCTTATGCCCCATGACAGATTCTGAGTTATACAGGTTGTGGCAATAGCATAGTTATGCCTATTATAACCAAATCTCCATCCAACGAACAGGTGAAAGATAACTTTGAAAAAACAGGGCTGATCTGTAATCTCTACCTTACACCACAAGCAGCAGATTGAGACAAGAGTCTACAGCAGTGTTTCCCAAACTCCAGTCCTCACGGCCCCAACAGATCAGGTTTCCAGCATTTCCCCAGTATTGCAAGTGATGGATTATTATGGAGGCATCAGAAGTTGCGCAGGTTCTCTCTCCTGTGCAATATTAAGGAAACCCTGAAAACATGATAAGTTAGGGCCATGAGGACTGGAGTTTGGGTAACCCTGCTTTCTCTAGTCAACATCCAAAGACCTTACCTGGTTGAACAGTGGTTTGGATTTCTATTTCCAATTCAGTGCAATTGAATCAATAAGATGGTGTCCAACCTCTTGGACTCCCACCAATTCTAATAATAGGGCCCCGGAGAGTTTGACTTAATACAGGAATGGTGCATGCACACCTCTGCACCCTGCTCTCTCCAGCAGTCACATAGATAATGAATAGAAGAAAGGTGCACGTGCTGAACTCCAGCCACATTCAGGTGGGGCTCTGCAGACTAATCTCAAGAACCTTATCTATCTATCTATCTATCTATCTATCTATCTATCTATCTATCTATCACACTGACCTGAAGAGACAAGGTACTGAGCAGTGCAACTTCAGGGTGCAGTGAGGAGGGACACCACTAGATGGCAATAGAGTCATCAGTCAGCAAGGTAGTCTCGTCAGTGTACGGGGAGCAATGAAACTCAGTGTCAAGTGCAGGAAAGGGTCAGGAGCCAGGAGGTCATGTAAATGCTGGAGGGAGAGACAGAACCGAAGTCGGGGATAAGCGAGAGAGTCAAGGATCGGGAAATCCAAGTCATAAGCAAGGATAGGACAAGCAGGTCAGGACGAGCAGGTCAGGACTGGGAACAAACAGACAAACAGAGGAGGATACGGGCAGAATGGGGAATGTGGTATGTAGGACAGATCGGGTGACTCACCAAAGCCAGAAACACACGCTACAGAGCATTGACTATAACTGGCACTGAACCAGAGGTTAAGCGCCAGGATATAGGTTCCCAGTAACTGAAGCGAGGCAGGGAGGAGTTAACCCTGACCTGGCCAAAGTTTGGTGAAATAATCAAGCCACAGCAGCTGATACAGGCCTGAATCATAACACCATCTATGTGTTTACTTCTTGCTATCTATCCCATCTATCTCATAAATCTATCTATCTATTAGGAATGTCACTCTTCACATTACCCCTTACACCCCAATCAGAGTCGTATCATACAGCCAAATCAGATTTCTTGCTTTGCACTGATGAGGGGCAACGACCCAAAACATGGATTCTGGTTTGGAATTTATCCTAAGTCATGTAGTAAGGCTCGTTAAAAGGTTGATTTTCACTTTTAGAATTGCTACCTCCAATAGGTGGGGCTAAGGTTCAAGTTCTCTTCCTTTCTAACGAGGCAATTTGAAAAGTTAAGTTTTTGAAGCAGCATTGCATGGCCTATATGTCTCCTTACCCTTCCTACATCCTTAGATTCACAATAAAAATGGATAATGATATCTTGACAGTATTTCTCTCTCATTGTCATGCCTCATTTCACAGAATGGTAATTGATGGATTAGTGAAAGTGTCTTTTCACAGAGAGTGTTGAAGTAATGAAGTGACTAATACAACGCATATAGGATGGTTATCTGTCGGTATCTGTCCTTCTTCTCCAGGGTCAGCTGTTATGATGACACAATGACATATTGTTCCCCGCAGGCAGCGTGCTCACAATGACTGGTATGTGAGCATTGTAGCGGGAAGTCTCAGCACTACACAGAAGGCTTTCTATAGACAGGACAGTGAATACATAACTAATATGAATGTGTGGACATCACGCTCATGGAATGAAGTTTCTGATCTTTTTCCAACTCTTAATGCCAAAGGAATGGTGAAGTTCATATAAATAATACACATACTACATGCACTGGCATCGGGTCCACACTTAATAAGGGTATGTCCCCAGGAAACTTCATTATTCTATATTTCTTTTAAGTTGCTAAATGGAAAATTAAATTCTGCTTAAGCCATAAGACCCATACAGATAGTAATGCTTGAGATAATAATCCCATAAATGTGACAATTCTATGTCAATGGATATAGTGTCCTCCCTTATACAGTAAATATGTATTCAATGAAGCTTTCATTTTATAAAGTCTTGTGAATTTCCTATTTGGCTCAGATGATAACTGGTGTTTGAGATTTACCGAATTTGTATGTGACATGCTTGCATCGGGGCAGTGGGGCACTCGTTACCGGTCCTTTGTCTTGGGTGGGATGTCGCGGCGGCAAGGCCCGGTTCCGTGACCTCGGTGGTGTTGTTATAAAAAGGGGGATTATTTAAAAGGGATAATGATAGTTATTCGTGACGCCACCTGTGGTACTTGGCCAGAGATAGCCAACGCTGCGGGATGGGGCCTCTGGGGCAGATGGTGATGCAGCTGAGTTGGTATAGCTCTCCACAGGTAGAGCTGGGCCCCAGGGCGGATGGGGATAGTAGTCTTTGTAATTGATGGAGGGACTTAATGTTGGGCTGCAGGACTGAGGACGCCGGTAATAACTGGACAACACAAGGGCCGTAGTTTCCTTTACCTTTTACTTGGTAGGTGATGGTACAGGCCCAGGAGACTGGTCCAGCATGTAACGGAGGTCTGGTCAGCCTGGAAGCAATAAAGGGAATCCACCCAGCCAGGTGGGTTGAAGGCCTTCCTTTTAGCGCTATTTGTGCGGGTCTCTGAGGCTTGGAGCTACACTGCGACCCTCTTCCTCATGGTGGTACACGTTCTTACCCTTATGACGGGCAGCGCGAGTCTTTCACGGGTACCACTCCTTCCGTTATGGCTCTGGGCTCTACTGTGCTGCTTTGCCTTCGGGTTTTCTATGGGGCCAGGAGACTTGCAATCTCCTGCCCTCCGGGTTTAACTGATGGGGCTTTAGCACCCATGCAGCCTAGGACCCAGGTGTCCTGCTTCCTGTGTGTGGTCCTGAGAGAACTATGACGCAGCTCTCTTCCCAAAGACCATCTTGACTCTCCTCCTGACTAGTTCTAATTAGTTTCACGTTCTGTCCCTCTGTGTGTGTTCCTAACTTCTCCTCCAGGTCAGAATGCATAGGGAAACTCCCCTCAAACCACGTTCTTGAGCTCCCCCTTCTGGTCCGGAGTAGGAAGTGCTGAGTGCTGGAGTAGGAAGTGCTGAGTGCTGGTGTACCTGGCTTGGGAGACCCCCCTTGCTTCCAGGCATAGCATCACCCCTTGTGAGGAGGGCAATTTTACTGTGGCAACCGGACCACTGGGGTGACACATATATAATTTGCAATACAAATCTAGTTTGGAAGACACCATTTAATGTGTTATCACAACTATCACACAGTGTGGTGGGAAAATCGGGGATGGGACTCCTAAACTAGTCCTCAGGCTAGGGGGCCATAGCTGTCCCTGATCCCAGAGATACGTCTGATGGTGATGATGTCTGGGCTACCTTCCTTGCCCTGCTCTTGTACAGCCCTGATCTAATACCCCAGGGGAGGACCAGGACAGGATTGGTAGAACCCACAGATGATGGCAAACAGGGGAAAAAAAAATTGATTACACCGCTAGCTCACACCGAGGTATTAGACAACAAGTGATAAGGAGGAAAATAAGAGCAGGGAGGAAATAAGAAGATGATGAGAGGACTCCACCACAACTCCATGCACCAAGCAATACAATCACTAGCAGGACTGGGATACAACGGATCGGTGTAGCAAAAGCTATAGTCGGCATGGGAAGGCATGCTCCTCCATCTTAAAAAGGAGGGGAGTGACTGTGATAGCTCTCCCACAACATGTGATCCTAGAGGTAACCAGCAGGCTGGTAGACGTTAACTCCTGCAAGCCCAATCACTAATGAGAACACAGCTGGTTGACACCCGAGCTTGTCTGTGTAACTCAGAAGCACAAAAAGAGGCATAGTGTGGAGTGTGAGATTCTTTAATGTGATCAGCGTCAGATACTGTCATGACACTCGGCGAGTTTAGAGACAAACACCACGTGACAACAACTGGACAACCCTCTTTTAGCGTATTTGGAGCATTTTTGATGTGCTTTTTACATAGCACATTGAGTGTGTAAAATATGCAGCGTTTACAGTACCAACAAAAGTAACGAGACTTCTGAAATTTCATATACGGTACATGCTTCTACTTTATGCCAATATATGGAACCCTGCTACATTTTTGTCCAGAACATGTCACGTTTCAGCATTTTTACCACTATTGAAGCAATAGGAATCAGAAATGTATGCTTTTTATGTGCATTGGTTATATATATATATATATATATATATATATATATATATATATATATATATATATATATATATATATATATATATATATATATATATATATACAGTACAGACCAAAAGTTTGGACACACAATCTCATTTCAACTGTTAAGAGGAGACTTTGTGCAGCAGGCCTTCATGGTAAAATAGCTGCTAGGAAACCACTGCTAAGGACAAGTAACAAGCAGAAGAGACTGGCTTGGGCTAAAGAACACAAGGAATGGACATTACACCAGTGGAAATCTGTGCTTTGGTCTGATGAGTCCAGATTTGAGATCTTTGGATCCAACCACCGTGTCTTTGTAGAAAAGGTGAAGGGGTGGACTCTACATGGCTGGTTCCCACCGTGAAGCATGGAGGAGGAGGTGTGATGGTGTGGGGGTGCTTTGCTGGTGAGACTGTTGGGGATGTATTCAAAATTGAAGGCGTACAGAACTAGCATGCCTACCACAGCATCTTGCAGCGGCGTGCTATTCCATCCGGTTTGCGTTTAGTTGGACCATAATTTATTTTTCAACAGGACAATGACCCCAAACACACCTCCAGGCTGTGTAAGGGCTATTTGACTAAGAAGGAGAGGGATGGGGTGCTACGCCAGATGACCTGGCCTGCACAGTCACCAGACCTGAACCCAATCGAGATGGTTTGGGGTGAGCTGGACCGCAGAGTGAAGGCAAAAGGGCCAACAAGTGCTAAGCATCTCTAAGAACTCCTTCAAGACTGTTGGAAGACCATTTCCAGTGACTACCTCTTGAAGCTCATCAAGAGAATGCCAAGAGTGTGCAAAGTAGTAATAAAGGAAAAAGGTGGCTACTTTGAAGAACCTAGAATATAAGACATATTTTCAGTTGTTTCACACATTTTTAAGTATTTCATTTCACATGTGTTAATTCATAGTTTTGATGCCTTCAATATGAATCTACAATTTTCAGAGTCATGAAAATAAAGAAAACTCATTGAATGAGAAGGTGTGTCCAAACATTTGGTCTGTACTGTATATATATATATATATATATATATATATATATATATATATATATATATATATATATATATTTATTGCCTTACCCCTTGAAAAATCAATCTCTTTTGTCTAACTTGTTGCTTACTGACGTTGTTATGTGTAATCTGTCTGTGGCAGCAGAGACATTGGGACAGGTAACAGGAAGAGGTAAGCTGACATGCAGGGGTAATGCATGTGGGAAAGAAGGGGAAATAAAGTACCAGCATCTATAGTGCTGGCAGTATGCTGATGAAGAGTAAGAACCCACTAAAAAAAGAGTGGATTGCAAGATAAAGTGAAGTCAACATTTCTAAACATTTGAATGAAATGAAATGCTATGGCAGGAGACCCCGGAGGACTCCGCTGCTGACACAGAGACATAAAAAGCTAAACTGTCTAAATTCTTCTGGGAAAGCATCTTATGGCAGATGAGACCAAGATAGAACTTTTTGGAAAAGCACATCACTCTATTGTTTACTGAAAATGAAATGAGGCCCACAAAGAAAAGAACACAAGACCTACAGTCAGATATAGTGGAGACATTGCATGGCCTGTAAGTCTCCTTACACTCCCTATACCCTTAGATTCACAATAAGAATAGTTAATGATAAAATAATTTTACCTTATTGTTGGGGTTGAGGGCTGCAAGACCATGCTTTTCTAAAGGTGATAAATTTGCCAGACGTTGGCGATTTATAGTGCAAGTGACCAAAACTTAAATCATCATTTTATGTCACCACAAGGTGAAAAGAACATTTTAGAGAATTCTTGTAATTTATGAACCCTTTACCTTTTAGAATTTAATAAGTGAAGTCTCATATACCATATTTTTTATATCAATTGTGGAAGAAAAGCTCAATAGGGTCTTACCAACGATAAATTGAGTAAAATGAGGGTAAAAACCACTCACCTATAGGAGTTGTGCCAGTCACAACCCCTTTAATCGAAAATATGATGAAAATAAAGTGCATTAATCATTAATGATACAATTGCAGAGTGGTGAATAGCTGTTACGTCACCGCCAGAGTCTGCTCCAGCGACTTCTGCTCCAATCGCCAGGCGACGCCGTGTTCCTGCCGTGGATGGTGCTGGTGATGGGAGAGGAGTCGATGCCAGCGGTACCGGTGGGCGCAGGCTTCGCTCATCCACTGGGCTGGGTTATCTTGGGATCTGCAGTACCACTGGCTGACTGTGGGTGGCGTGTGTCTTCCAGCTGAAGTTCCCAGCGTTCAGCTACAGCCAATGGGAAGACACCACACCCTTCTTATTCCCTCTCCTGTCACATGACCTTTGCCAAAGATAGTTCTGATTTCCTGGCTCCTGATCCGCCCTATTCTGTTTTGTGATTCCTGTGTGCTGACGTCTGCGTGTTTTCTGACTACCCTTCTGCCTGCTGTTTTTGTACCTCGCTGCCCGATCCGGATTTGACCTCTGCTACGTTTTCTGATTACATCCTTGCCTGCTGATTCTGTCCTTGTCCTGCAATTCCTGGTTTGACCCTGCCTGACGACTACTCTCATCGGACTGCAGCCTTCCACAGGTAGTGATCTCCAGGGCCCTGTGTAATTCCAAATCCCTGTATTAGGGGGTTAAAGGGTTTCAGGGTTCTGGGGGTCCTGCTAGGTGAGTGGCTTCCCTCTAGCCTGTCCATTACATCCCCCTGAGTCTGTTGATCCAGGCAGGCGTTACAATAGCGCGGCATCCAAACCGGACTTCATCCTCCTATCCATCCATATACCATATTTTTGACATTCACAATTTTGGCATTTTAATTTCAATGAGTAATACAGAGCATAGACAATATGTGTATCCTGAATACTAAAATCATCCAAACAATCAATAGAAAGGAAGAAGGGATCTCGGTCGGTCAGACAAATTCCAGTGTAATTTCATGACGTGCAACTTCTGACCTAAGAGAAATAACAAGCAAAGATAAAAAGTGATGATACGTAAAATACTGTATATATGTAAAAAATAATTACCACCATACACAAAGCAGGGCTGAGACTAAGGGTATTTGTGACATTGGAAGATATCTGCAGTGTCGTGACTTGATTGCACCACCTAACCTCATAACATAATAAATATATTTTATATGTATATATATATATATATATATATATATATATATACACATACACACAGTATATATATATATATATATATATATATATATATATAATATATGTACAGTTAGGTCCAGAAATATTTGGACAGTGACACAATTTTCGCGAGTTGGGCTCTGCATGCCACCACATTGGATTTGAAATGAAACCTCTACAACAGAATTCAAGTGCAGATTGTAACGTTTAATTTGAAGGTTTGAACAAAAATATCTGATAGAAATTGTAGGAATTTTACACATTTCTTTACAAACACTCCACATTTTAGGAGGTCAAAAGTAATTGGACAAATAAACCAAACCCAAACAAAATATTTTTATTTTCAATATTTTGTTGCGAATCCTTTGGAGGCAATCACTGCCTTAAGTCTGGAACCCATGGACATCACCAAACGCTGGGTTTCCTCCTTCTTAATGCTTTGCCAGGCCTTTACAGCTGCAGTCTTCAGGTCTTGCTTGTTTGTGGGTCTTTCCGTCTTAAGTCTGGATATGAGCAAGTGAAATGCATGCTCAATTGGGTTAAGATCTGGTGATTGACTTGGCCATTGCAGAATGTTCCACTTTTTTGCACTCATGAACTCCTGGGTAGCTTTGGCTGTATGCTTGGGGTCATTGTCCATCTGTACTATGAAGCGCCGTCCGATCAACTTTGCGGCATTTGGCTGAATCTCGGCTGAAAGTATATCCCGGTACACTTCAGAATTCATCCGGCTACTCTTGTCTGCTGTTATGTCATCAATAAACACAAGTGACCCAGTGCCATTGAAAGCCATGCATGCCCATGCCATCACGTTGCCTCCACCATGTTTTACAGAGGATGTGGTGTGCCTTGGATCATGTGCCGTTCCCTTTCTTCTCCAAACTTTTTTCTTCCCATCATTCTGGTACAGGTTGATCTTTGTCTCATCTGTCCATAGAATACTTTTCCAGAACTGAGCTGGCTTCATGAGGTGTTTTTCAGCAAATTTAACTCTGGCCTGTCTATTTTTGGAATTGATGAATGGTTTGCATCTAGATGTGAACCCTTTGTATTTACTTTCATGGAGTCTTCTCTTTACTGTTGACTTAGAGACAGATACACCTACTTCACTGAGAGTGTTCTGGACTTCAGTTGATGTTGTGAACGGGTTCTTCTTCACCAAAGAAAGTATGCGGCGATCATCCACCACTGTTGTCATCCGTGGACGCCCAGGCCTTTTTGAGTTCCCAAGCTCACCAGTCAATTCCTTTTTTCTCAGAATGTACCCAACTGTTGATTTTGCTACTCCAAGCATGTCTGCTATCTCTCTGATGGATTTTTTCTTTTTTTTCAGCCTCAGGATGTTCTGCTTCACCTCAATTGAGAGTTCCTTAGACCGCATGTTGTCTGGGCACAGCAACAGCTTCCAAATGCAAAACCACACACCTGTAATCAACCCCAGACCTTTTAACTACTTCATTGATTACAGGTTAATGAGGGAGACGCCTTCAGAGTTAATTGCAGCCCTTAGAGTCCCTTGTCCAATTACTTTTGGTCCCTTGAAAAAGAGGAGGCTATGCATTACAGAGCTATGATTCCTAAACCCTTTCTCCGATTTGGATGGGAAAACTCTCATATTGCAGCTGGGAGTGTGCACTTTCAGCCCATATCTATATATATAATTGTCTTATTCTGTCTGTCTGTCTGTCTGTCTGTCATGCTCCAAAATTGTGTCCTTACGGTGACACAAAGCTGATTGGCCGCTGGGCTCGCCATGGCCCCGCCCCCCCACACGGATTGGCCTCTCGCCCCGGCTCTCTGCAGGCCCCGCCCCCCTCACGCAATGCACGCTCGCTCTGGCCCAACTGACACGGAGCTCCGACTACCAGGTGAGTACACACACACACATCAGATCACACTCACTCTCACACACACCTCACACATCACATCCACACACTCACAACATCCTGGGATATCGCTTGCTTCTACACCGGCTCCGTCACGATCCCAGCAGCGCCAGACATAACCTTGCGATGCTGGGATCTTGACGGAGCCCGTGAACGCTGGTAACCATTATACACATCGGGTAACTAAGGTCCCTTGGTTACCCGATGTGTATCATAGTTACCAGTGTACACCGGCTCCCGGTACACATGTGCAGGGAGCCGGCATTATACTCCTCTCCCCCAGGACTACTCCTCCTATTACAGTCCTCCTATTATACTCCTCTCTGAGTATAATAGGAGAACTATTATAGCATGGGGGATGTAGCACGATGGGGGGTGCGCAGCATGGGGGATGTAGCACGATGGGGTGCGCAGCATGGGGGATGTAGCACGATGGGGAGTGCGCAGCATGGGGGATGTAGCACGATGGGGAGTGCGCAGCATGGGGGATGTAGCACGATGGGGGGTGCGCAGCATGGGGGATGGAGCACGATGGGGGGTGCGCAGCATGGGGGATGTAGCACGATGGGGATTGCGCAGCATGGGGGATGTAGCACGATGGGGAGTGCGCAGCATGGGGGATGTAGCACGATGGGGAGTGCGCAGCATGGGGGATGTAGCACGATGGGGAGTGTGCAGCATGGGGGATGTAGCATGATGGGGAGTGCGCAGCATGGGGGATGTAGCATGATGGGGAGTGCACAGCATGGGGGATGTAGCACGATGGGGAGGTGCGCAGCATGGGGGATGTAGCACGATGGGGAGTGCGCAGCATGGGGGATGTAGCACGATGGGGGGTGCGCAGCATGGGGGATGGAGCACGATGGGGGGTGCGCAGCATGGGGGATGTAGCACGATGGGGATTGCGCAGCATGGGGGATGTAGCACGATGGGGAGTGCGCAGCATGGGGGATGTAGCACGATGGGGAGTGCGCAGCATGGGGGATGTAGCACGATGGGGAGTGTGCAGCATGGGGGATGTAGCACGATGGGGAGTGCGCAGCATGGGGGATGTAGCACGATGGGGAGTGCGCAGCATGGGGGATGTAGCACGATGGGGAGGTGCGCAGCATGGGGGATGTAGCACGATGGGGAGTGCGCAGCATGGGGGATGTAGCACGATGGGGAGTGCGCAGCATGGCGGATGGAGCACGATGGCGGGTGCGCAGCATGGGGGATGTAGCACGATGGGGAGTGCGCAGCATGGGGGATGTAGCACGATGGGGGATGTAGCACGATGGGGGATGTAGCACGATGGGGAGTGCGCAGCATGGGGGATGTAGCATGATGGGGAGTGCGCAGCATGGGGGATGTAGCACGATGGGGAGTGCGCAGCATGGGGGATGTAGCACGATGGGGAGTGCGCAGCATGGGGGATGTAGCACGATGGGGAGTGCGCAGCATGGCGGATGTAGAACGATGTGGAGTGCGCAGCATGGCGGATGGAGCACGATGGCGGGTGCGCAGCATGGGGGATGTAGCACGATGGGGAGTGCGCAGCATGGGGGATGTAGCATGATGGGGGATGTAGCACGATGGGGGATGTAGCATGATGGGGGGTGCGCAGCATGAGGGATGTAGCACGATGGGGAGTGCGCAGCATGGGGGATGTAGCACGATGGGGAGTGCACAGTATGGGGGATGTAGCACGATGGGGAGTGCGCAGCATGGGGGATGTAGCACGATGGGGAGTGCGCAGCATGGCGGATGTAGCACGATGGAGAGTGCGCAGCATGGCGGATGGAGCACGATGGCGGGTGCGCAGCATGGGGGATGTAGCACGATGGGGAGTGCGCAGCATGGGGGATGTAGCACGATGGGGGGTGCGCAGCATGGGGGATGTAGCACGATAGGCGGTGTGCAGCATGGGGGATGGAGCATGATGGGGAGTGCGCAGCATGGAGGATGGAGCACGATGGGGAGTGCGCAGCATGGGGGATGGAGCACGATGGGGGGTGTGCAGCATGGGGGATGGAGCACGATGGGGAATGCGCAGCATAGGGGATGGGGCATGATTGGGGGTGCGCAGCATGGGGGATGGAGCACGATGGGAGGTGCACACCTCCCCCCAACACACACACACACACACACACAGGGAACCACAAACACCGCCCTACACAGACACCCACACACACAGACAACGCTGCACACACACAACTCCCAACACAAACACCGCGGCATACATAAATATACGCACATACCGCACAACACACACATTGAACAAAACATACCTCCCCCCAAAACACACCACACCCACACAAACCGCGTAACACACACACACACACACACACGCTACAGACACGCAGCGCTCCACAAACAACGCAACACACATACAACACCGCTCTCACCCCCCGCCACACCCAGACAACACCCAGAACATGTACAGCACCTACACAAACACTTGGTAACTACACACAACAACATCTATATCTATATATATAATTGCCTTATTCTGTCTGTCTGTCTGTCTGTCTGTCATGCTCCAAAATTGTGTCCTTACGGTGACACAAAGCTGATTGGCCGCTGGGCTCGCCATGGCCCTGCCCCCCCCCACGGATTGGCATCTCGCCCCGGCTCTCTGTAGGCCCCGCCCTCCTCACGCAATGCACGCTCGCTCTGGCCCAACTGACACAGAGCTCCGACTCCCAGGTGAGTACACACACACACATCAGATCACACTCACTCTCACACACACCTCACACATCACATCCACACACTCACAACATCCTGGGATATCGCTTGCTTCTACACCGGCTCCGTCACGATCCCAGCAGCGCCAGACATAACCTTGCGATGCTGGGATCTTGACGGAGCCCGTGAACGCTGGTAACCATTATACACATCGGGTAACTAAGGTCCCTTAGTTACCCGATGTGTATCATAGTTACCAGTGTACACCGGCTCCCGGTACACATGTGCAGGGAGCCGGCATTATACTCCTCTCCCCCCAGGACTACTCCTCCTATTACAGTGCTCCTATTATACTCCTCTCTGAGTATAATAGGAGAACTATTATAGCATGGGGGATGTAGCACGATGGGGGGTGCGCAGCATGGGGGATGTAGCACGATGGGGTGCGCAGCATGGGGGATGTAGCACGATGGGGAGTGCGCAGCATGGGGGATGTAGCACGATAGGGAGTGCGCAGCATGGGGGATGTAGCACGATGGGGGATGCGCATCATGGGGGATGGAGCACGATGGGGGGTGCGCAGCATGGGGGATGTAGCACGATGGGGATTGCGCAGCATGGGGGATGTAGCACGATGGGGAGTGCGCAGCATGGGGGATGTAGCACGATGGGGAGTGCGCAGCATGGGGGATGTAGCACGATGGGGAGTGCGCAGCATGGGGGATGTAGCACGATGGGGAGGTGCGCAGCATGGGGGATGTAGCACGATGGGGAGTGCGCAGCATGGGGGATGTAGCACGATGGGGAGTGCGCAGCATGGCGGATGGAGCACGATGGGGGATGTAGCACGATGGGGGATGTAGCACGATGGGGGGTGCGCAGCATGGGGGATGTAGCACAATGGGGAGTGCACAGCATGGGGGATGTAGCACGATGGGGAGTGCGCAGCATGGGGGATGTAGCACGATGGGGAGTGCGCAGCATGGCGGATGTAGCACGATGTGGAGTGCGCAGCATGGCGGATGGAGCACGATGGCGGGTGCGCAGCATGGGGGATGTAGCACGATGGGGAGTGCGCAGCATGGGGGATGTAGCACGATGGGGAGTGCGCAGCATGGGGGATGTAGCACGATGGGGGGTGCGCATCATGGGGGATGTAGCACGATAGGGGGTGCGCAGCAGGGGGGATGGAGCATGATGGGGAGTGCGCAGCATGGAGGATGGAGCACGATGGGGAGTGCGCAGCATGGAGGATGGAGCACGATAGGGAGTGCGCAGCATGGGGGATGGAGCACGATGGGGGGTGCGCAGCATGGGGGATGGAGCACGATGGGGAATGCGCAGCATAGGGGATGGGGCATGATGGGGGGTGCGCAGCATGGGGGATGGAGCACGATGGGAGGTGCACACCTCCCCCCAACACACACACACACACACACACACACACAGGGAACCACAAACACCGCCATACACAGACACCCACACACACAGACAACGCTGCACACACACAACACCCAACACACAAACACCGCGGCATACATAAATATACGCACATACCGCACAACACACACATTGCACAAAACATACCTCCCCCCAAAACACACCACACCCACACAAACCGCGCAACACACACACACACAACGCTACAGACACACTGCACTCCACAAACAACGCAACACACATACAACACCGCTCTCACCCCCCGCCACACCCAGACAACACCCAGAACATGTACAGCACCTACACAAACACTTGGTAACTACACACAACAACATCTATATATATATATATATATATATATATATATCTATATCTATAACAAAAATCATACATGAACTACACAATACGTAAATTCTAGAATACCCGATGCGTAGAATCGGGCCACCTTCTAGTTATATATATAATTGTATTTCTGAACATGTTTTTGTAAACAGCTAAAATAACAAAACTTGCGTCACTGTCCAAATTTTTCTGGACCTAACTGTATATATATATATATATATATATATATATATATATATATATATATATGTACACACACATAATAACACATATATAGAATAGTTAATAGTTGAGATACTAAGGAATTAATAAAAATATGTTGCATTCATGATACCTTCTTAACCCTGCACTGCTCCTGATGATTCAAACTTCTTTTTCCTTCCCTCCATTCCACTGAGGGCATCAACGTTCTTTCTCCAGTCTCCAACTTCCCGTATTTCCTAGATAACACAACAGACAGACATTGTGATGAATGCATATATAGTTCTCCGGAATATCGTCCTGTCAGTTTACAAGAACTAGAAGAATAACTCTGAGGGTGTCTGAAGCGGGTTTGGTTTTCCCAACCTTTTTTTTTTACATGTTTTTCAGCCTCCTAATTTTAATGGCAAATTGAATGCAATTTCCATATCAAATCTGCATTAAAGTAGTGAAATTTCAATGTTTTTTGGGGGGCTGGGAAAAAAATTGCTGTATGACAAGAAATGAGGTTTTCCTATTCAAATCATTAAATGGACTCCGTAAGGGAAATCAGTTGCTACACCATCCAAGAACTGTCACAAAGCCTATGAGATAGTGGGTAATCGGGGCTCCTAAACTGTCCCTCAAGCTAATCTCAGGGATACTCCTGATGGTGTAGAGGCCTGAGTCTCCTTCCTGGCCCTGCTCCTGCCTTTTCCTGATCTGATTCCTCCTCCCTCCAGGGAGGGATGGGACAGGAGTGTGATGAAAATCACAGATAAAGACAGACAAGGGAAAACCAAAACTTTGTCACAGATCTCACACAAAGGATGATTCAGGATGAAAACAAGAACAGGAAGGAAACTACAAAGCAACAGGGGTAAACTCCATAACCCTACCAAGCAATAAGCACAACTTTCACCAGAAAGTCTGAGATACCACATCTCACAGATCAACATAGGATAAACTATAGCTGGCATGGGTGAAAGGTTTCAACCAGCATAAATAGGAGGGGAGCAGATGTGATAGGCCTCCTCACAACATGTGACAAAAGGAGCAAGTAGACGAGCAGAGGTTAACTCTTGATAGCCTGCCTATGAATCAACACACAGCAGGTTGATGCCCGAGTCTGTCTGTGTTGATCCCAGACACCAGAGAAACCACTGGGCTGAGTGTCAGAATCTGCCATCTGAACAGCACCAAATGCAGGCATGACAGTCAGTCAAATTTGTGCAAAACTCCATTTGACAGGAGCATGATGTAGAGGCAGAGACCCTGATACCATCAATGTAACACTAGGCTGCTTACTGAAATCACAGTTTTATCTACTGCAGATCTACTAGTTGCCTGAATGTTGAGCACTGTATAACCCCGCCCACACTACTGATTGGCAGCTTTCTGTGTAGCATAGGCAGAAAGCTGCCAATCAGAGGAGGGGGTGTGGTTGGACTAGTCCTCTAGTGATAATATCCTGCTGATAAAACTGTGATTTCCTCAAAACTACAAAGCAATTAGCCCAGCAAGTGACACATGGCTAGAATCAGGGTCTCTGTCTCTACATTATGCTGCTCTCAGATTAGGTAGTAAAAACAGATTCCCTGTAATTCCCATATTTGGTGGGAAATAATATAGTTTGAGTCTCCATCTATGGTACAATGACATATTCTAGAGATAAGACTTCATTTTATGTTGAAAATACTCCTTTAAAATACAAATTTGAAACAATATTGAAAGAAAAACACAAATCTGTGACTAGAGTTCAATTCAGTGCATATTTTGTCACGGATGTGCAGATTTCCCCAAAAATATATTAGGAGATATTCCTGCCTGCATCCCACAGTTCAAAAAAGCAATAAAAACATGCATATTTTACGTATTATCTTTCCTCCCAAGACATACAGAAATGATTCAGAAATTTCTGTAGCAAATTCTTAATGTGTGCACATAGCCTCATAGGTAAATTTTGGAAAACGTGTGACTTACTTTCTCCACATCATCTTTCTTGGCTTGCTTCACTTGCTTAAGATTAGCTCTTAGGTCCATGGCAGCTTTGTGCTTAGTACCCAGGAGCGCCCGCATCATGGCATCGGCTGACAGGCGCACTCTTCTCAGCGTTGGGCGTTTGAACTTTCCACGTAGGTCAAAAATCTTCTGATTCAAATCCTCAATCTGTGAAGTCAAATGAGACCTTTTGCTCTTAAAAAGTCTAAATTATAGAGTGCGACTGATTAAATACTATAAAAAAATAATAATGTCACTCGGGCGTCGACCCACAGTCTTGTAGTTCATAGACAGGCTAGAAAGAGTTAATATCTGCTGGTGTGCTTGTTAGTCTTCTTCAATCACATGTGGGGGAGCCTGTTACATTCGCTTTCCTCCTATATATGCTGGCTGTAGGCTTCCTTTAATGCCAGCTATAGCTTCTCTATACTGGTCTGGGGAGGTGTTGTATCCAGACTTACTGGTGGTTGTAGTACTTTGCTGTGAGCAGTTGTGGTGTTAATCATTGGTGTCCTTTTGTTACTACCTTACTTCTCTTGCTTTTCTCCTTAATTTCTTAAAATTTGTTCCTGTGAGTTTGCAGTGTGTCGGAGTTTTGGTTTTTCCTGTCTGTCTTAATCTGTGTTTCCATCAAACTCCTGCCCCTTCCCTCCCTGGGGGAATAGTTAAGTTCTGGTCAGCAGAATAGTAAAGCCCGCAACTCCGGTATCTCCACCATCAGGGATAACCCAAAGGTTAGAGATAGCCTAGGGTCTCCTAGTAAAATGGGCAGTATAGGCGCCCCCTGTCACATCGTGACACATGACTCTCAACTTTGAAAGATAAAAAAGATGGCCACATACTGTGGGGTGGGCAATGGTAATTTTTGTTTTATACTCAGCCAGTACCTTAACCTCATCCACTCCTTTTTAAGCACCCACACAAATATATTGCTCCTAGCAAAATACATTAATGTTCCCACTCATTATGTTAGCCTTTTCGTGGACCCCATACTCAGTATTAACACTGCACTAACAGTATTTTGTCCCATAGTACATTCCTTCACACATGGCATGATTCCCCGACAACCCCCCACATATAGTATAATACTCCAATAATACATTCCCCACACCATATGACGCATCCCACAATCCCCCCACACAATATTATGCCCGTCACGGTTTTCCCCGCAAACAGTATTAGACTATAATTACTATATAGAGGCACAGAGCGTGACACTATCCCTCACACAGTTGCCTGTGTGCCCTGCTTCTCTGCTGAGCTGGTCTCATGTGACCTGAAGGTCCTTTACTCTACCTAAACTGAGAGCTGGTGTATGGATCTGATAGATCCCTAATCCACCTGAGGACACAGATACAGTTGAAGTTTGGACATACCCACAACCTCCCAGGACAGCAACTCAAATTTTGGAATGACCCTGGGGATGGGGGAAACAGTTTAGTTCTGGTCAAGAGAATAGTAAGGCACGTGACTCTGGCATCTCCACCATCAAGGGTAATCTGGAGGTTAGAGATAGCCTAGGGTGTGCGGCTAGAGTGAGGGACAGTATAGGAGCCCCCTCCCCTTCTCTATACTACAGTTACATCATGACACATACCTCCCAACTTTGAAAGATAAGAAAGATGGCCAAATTCTGCAGGGTGCACATGGTAATATTTGTTTATGCTTAGCCAGTACTATAACCTCATCCACTCCTGTATAGCACACACAACTATATTACTCCTAGTGAAGAACATTAATGTTCCTACTCAGTATTTTAGTATTTTCATGCACCCCAAACTTAGTATCAACACCCAACCAACTGTATGATGTCCCATAAATCATTCCCTCAAACATGGCACATCATCATTCTAACATCATCCCCACACACATTGTATAATGCCCGAACACTACATCCCCACACACAGTATGTTGCCTCCCCCAATCCCCCCACACAATATTATGGCCCTCACGGCTTTCCCCACACACAGTATTAGACCATAATTACTATATAGAGGCACAGAGTTTGGCAATTTCCCTCACACAGTTGCCTGAGTGCCCTGCTTCTCGGCTGAGTTGGTCTCACGTGACCTGAAGGTCCTTAAATCTCTACCCAGACTGAGAGCTGGAGTATGGATCTGATAGATCCCTAATCCACCTGAGGACACAGATGCAGTTGAAGCTGGGACATATCCTCAACCTCCCAGGACAACTCCTCAAATTTGGAAATGTTTAGCTGGATCCAGGATGTTTTTAAGCTAATAGAGTCTATGGATCAAATTGTCTTGGTAATACAACCCATTTAAAGAGGACCTGCATTTTTTTTTAAAACTGAGTGTGTCCTTCAATTGCCATAGCTCCACTGCTTCTGGAACAGTTTTCTTTTTCTTCTGTGCCCCTCTTTTCCGAAGTTATGGCGCCTAGTAATAATGGTGCAAAATTTCTCTTCAACCACTCGAGAGTATACCACAGATGTTCGCTATGGGTGCTTCCTTTGTCTTCTCTGACACTGGCCAATCAAAACATTGCCACGCCCACAGAGGAGCTCTGCAGTACACACCCAGTTGATTGAAAGCTAAATTTCCACCTTTATTTCTGGGGGGCATAAGTTTGGAATGGAGGGGCGCAGAAGAAAAAGAAAAACAGTTCCAGAATGAATAGACCAGTGACAATTGGAGGAGCTACTCAGTTTAAATTAAAAAAGTCAAGTGAAAAGTGCCCTTTAAGGAAATGTTCAGAAATTAATATAGGCTTTAGAATGCTGCCTGGATGTTGTCATTGTGATTATATATTACAAAAGTTAAAAATAATTCTTCTGAACAGATGCTATAGGAAATCCTCTGTCTTACGAAGCTGAAGATATCAAACTAAGGAAATGACTCGCCTCATGCCATCTGACACTGGTATTTTTATAATATGAATCCAAAATAGGAATTTCTTTAGGAAAGGAAAGAAATATTAAATTGAAAGTGGCTTCAATACTGAGGATGCAATCTATCCTCATGGCACAATCAGCGGAGTGAAGGGGCTATCCTCTGCATTGTTTTGCAGGTTTGGAGGTACAAATCATCTCATGTTGATGGCCTCTCTATAAATGGGTATTCTCAAGTTTGGGATAGAGTATAACTTCCCAATTGCTGGAGATCTAACTAGTCGCATCTGCTGTGATCCCACGAACTAGGTCTCTGAAGCGCTCCATGTGAATCCCCGATTCTTGGGGTCAGTGGGGGTCCCAGCGGTCAGATCCTCACCGATCAGCAAGCTATCAACTCTCCAATTGATAGGTGATAACTTCCGAACTTGGTAGAAATATTATATACTTCCAGAAAAAACATGTAAGTAATAATAAAAATAAGTAAGTTATAGCAGCCGCGTGGTCTGCCACTGAACAGCGCTGCTCCTCACTCGCAGAGAGGAGGTGGCTGCTTCTCTGCAGGGCGGGCACCGGGCCCCTAACCCTGCCGGGCCCGGTCACAATCGTGATCTCTGCAATCTTTACGCCCTTGGTTATACATATATGGTATGTTATACAGCCATGCACTTTATAATATTGGTGCTTAAAAATAATTTGTCACTATGTTTTGTGATCTAATTTGAGATCAGTATAATATAGGGGCAGAAACACCAATTCCAGTGATGTGTAACTTACTGGGCTGCTTGATGCAGTTTTGATAAAATCCCTATTTTATGTGCTGTAGGTCTAGCCATGGTCAGAATGCTGCATTCTGTATAACCCT
This sequence comes from Anomaloglossus baeobatrachus, assembly GCF_048569485.1. Lineage (NCBI taxonomy): Eukaryota > Metazoa > Chordata > Amphibia > Anura > Aromobatidae > Anomaloglossus > Anomaloglossus baeobatrachus. Next base: position 59,783,780 of record NC_134363.1, read on the forward strand.
ACCAATACTGTGCATAGGTAGAAAGCGACCAATCAGTGGTGGGGGAGTGTGGTCGGACTACATGGCAACAGGTTTACTAGTCTGCTAGGGATAATTTCTGGCTGATAACGCTATTTTTAATCAAAACTGCAGCAAGAAGCTCAGTGACCCATTGCTGAAATAAGGGTCTCAGATTAGGTGGCAAAAAACACTTTAAGGTGTGATCTGGCAGCTGTGGACTACTGATGTGGCTACTCGACCAGGGTTCTGGAATTTTTTCACCACAATTAAAAGGGTATTTCCATCTCCAAGATCCTATCCCTGTATGTAAAATTATTATTATTATTATTATTAATAATAATAATAATAATAATATTAGCAAATACCTTCAATTAGAAACGTAGTATAGTTCTTCTGATTCACTATGTCTCTTACCTCATGTTCAGGGCATTGTTGCAATTTAGGTATCCATGGTTATGACCACGCATATAGTCACAGTTAGTTGTGAGTGGTCAGGACTCATAACCATGCATTTCTAAGTTCCTGCAATGCCCTGCACATGAGGTAAGCAACATAGCTAATCAGGAGAACTATACTACATTTCTAATTGGAGGTATTTGCTATTTTTATTATTATTATTATTATTGCACCTACTACATATTGGGATAGGATCTTGGTGTCTTATATCAGTCTTGCAGCAGGCAGTGGGTTACGTGCGCTGCTCGATGAGACTGCTATCTATAAAACACAAGTCATAGTGTCACTCGGCTGAGGCTGCCGGATGTTGGGAAGTGGGGCAATGTGAGGGCGATAAGAGCATGACTTCTGGTTCCTAAAAGCGGAAACCCAGCATAGTCACTTTCTGGTGTCAGACCTGGCAGAGGAGGACACTGAGGCTCCATGCAAGTCACAGTGCTGGCGTTACTGTATAGGGCATTGTGCGAAACCTGAGCAGGCGCCTAATCTGGACTATGTTCCCCAGTAATCAGCTGTTACTATGAAGGAAAGCTGCCAGGGTCACACACACAACCACCGCTCCTTCTTAACTACTTTCCAATCTGGCTAATCAGGAGGGCTTCAGACTGGGCGACACCAAGTCTTACCAAGACATATCCTAGATATACGGTCTCAAAAAAATATATGTTTATTAATTGAGAAAAAGTAAAATGGTCTGGCCAAATAAAATGTTCAGACTGGTGCAAAAAGACCCCAAACAAACAAACATATAATAATAATAATAATAATAATAATAATAATAATCATAATAACTAATAATATTACTATTATTTGTTTATTTATTATTGTTGTTTATTCTTTTTATATACAATGTGTTAAGAATAAATAAACAAACAATAGTAAATCGCAGAAGGGAAAGTCATGCACTAATGTTTATTATTATTATTATTATTATTATTATTAATAATAATTAATAGTAGTACCATATAAAAATAAACAACCATAATAAACTTTTTATTATAAAATGTGTTATTAGTATTAATTGATAATAATAATAATAAAAATAAAAATAATAACTAATTATATTAATATTGGACATTTGTGCATGATTTTCCCTTTTGTGATTTATTATTGCTTGATTATTGTTGTTTATTCTTTTTCTATACAGCGTGTATTATTATTTTTGATAGTATTATTATTATTATTAATAATAATAAAAATAATGACAACACCACACTATATAAAAAAATAATAAGCAACAATAATAAATAAACAAACAATAGTAAATAGCAGAATGTAAAGTCATGCACTAATGCCCATTATTACTATTATTATTATTATTATTATTATTATTAATAATAATAATAAAAATAACAATAATAATAATACAGATTAATATGATTAGTTAATAGCATTATTTAAGTTATTAATACAACATAATAATGATAACTAATCATATTAAAATATGTATTATTATCATTATTAATATTATTATTAATAATAATAATAATAATATATATTAGTGCATGACTTTACCTTCTGCGATTTACTATTGTTTGTTTATTAGTGTTGTTTATTCTTTTTTATATAGTGTGTTATTATTATTTATTATTATATTAATAATAGTAATAATACACACTATATAAAAAAATAAACAATAATAAATCACAGAAGGGAAATGTCATGCACAAATGTCTATTACTACTACTACTACTAATAATAATAATAATAATTATTATTATGATTATGATAAAGATACTAATAAATATTATTAATACAATTAGTTATTATTGATTATTATTGATATTATAATTATTATATTATAATGACGACAATAATAATAATAATAACAACACCACAGTATATGTATATACTGTATATTTGTATCTAAAAAAATAATAAGCAACAATAATAAATAAATAAACAATAGTAAATCGCAGAAAGGAAAGTCATGCACTAATGTCCTCAGTAGATTTCTCCCAATCGTCACTCAACATCAGTGTATAATTTCTTAGCGCTGAGAATATAAATCTTTCTTTTCACATCCTTATAAAATCCCAAGATGTCACATTTTTAAAAGGTTTTCGGAGACCGTTCTCATAGACGGAACCTGAGTTCCCCCTAGTGGCTCATCTTGGTATGTAATAGGGCAAGGAGACGACTGTGTGACTTGGAATGAATTAGTATTTGTACTTTTGAAGAATAGGGACACCATTGTGGGAAAAGGATGGGGAGGGTTTTTTTTATGAAATACATCTTTAGAATTAGGTGTCATTATAACTGTTGCCCTGTTCGCCTTCTCCGTCTACTGTTACTGGATGTAGATTGAGGACAGTTTCTGACTGTTATCTTCCCTCTTCCGAGCTCTTTTCCACTAATTTATGACCACAAAGTTCAACTCGAATCTCGTGTGGTCCGAAATCAGTGGCTAGAAGCTGAAAAGAAGGAAGATACGAGTTCCTTCAGTTACTTTTTGGCCAAAAAACACAACAAAAAACAGCCCAAGCTTCCTCTTTGAGCAGGAATGAGAATGTGACCGCTGCAGCCAATCACTGACTGCAATGTTGATTAATGCGTCCCCACTGTAGTCAGATTTCCAAACAACCAGAAAATTATGTATACAGTAGTCTACATTTAGCTTATGAAACTTGAACCTCAGTAATGTTTTTGTTGACTTTAGCTTCCATGTCATATCTTTCTTCATCCACAACATCGATTTTTCCATGGAGCTCTTTGCACAGATCCTGCAAATATAAGAAATGTTTGTCAAAATGATGACCCCCATATTTAGTAGCCCAAGATGTATTTTTTTTACTGAAGCACTGAAGAACGTTGGAAATGGTAATAACCCCTTAACCCCCGGGCTATTTTCCGTTTTTTCCGTTTTTTTTTTTTTTTGCTCCCCTGCTTCAGAGAGCCGTAACTTTTTTATTTTTCTGTCAATCTTCCCATACAAAAGCTTATTTTTTGCGGGACAAGTTGTACTTTTAAATTAATATTCAAAAAACTGACATCCAACAAAGGTGAACAGGTGCTAGCTGAAAAAACATAGTAACTATCAAATGCATACAGCTGCACACTGAAAAAGCCAAAAATATACAAGGGAAAATATTGCACTGCATTACTACAAAAGAAAGATATTTAGTTTATGTATTGGCCACTGCATGTAAGCCCGAAACCAACGGCAAGGTAATCTCTATAGTCCGGGAACCTAACTTAACTCAGTGTGCAGCTGTATGCATTTATAGTTACTATGTTTTTTCAGTTAGCACCTGTTCACATTTGTTGAATGTGCGGGTCAGTTTTTTTGATTTTTGTAGTGAGTCTTTCTGACTGAGCACTCCGCCCTAAGACCTGGCTGTGATCATAACCATTATAGCAGGAGCCTAGCCACCCATACATGGAGGTTTGTAGTCCAAATAGTGGCATTTTGCCCAGACATGGATATTTTTAACCTAGATAGTGGCATTTAAGTTAGGGTTCCCGGATTACAGAGATTACCTTGCTGTTGGTTCCGGGCTTACATGCATTGGCCAATACATAAGCTAAATATCTCTCTGTTGCAGTAATGCAGTACCATATTTTCCCTTATACATTTTTGGCTTTTCAGTGTGCAGCTGTATGTACTTTTAAATGAAACCATACATTTTACCATATAGTTTTCTGGAACACAGCAAAAAAATTACAAGCGCGCAAAAATTGCAAAAAAAGTGCGGTTGCATGATTGTTTTTTGGGATATTTTATTTACCGTGTTCACTATATGGTAAAACTGATGTGTCGGGGTGATGTCTTGGGTCGGTTTGTAGACACCAAACATGTATACGTTTACTTTTATCTAAGGGGTTAAAAAAATTCAGAAGTTTGTCCTAAAAAAGTGGCGCACTTTTTGCGCCATATTCCGTGACCTGTAGCGTTCTCATTTTTCAGGATCAGTGATTGCTTATTTTTTGTATCTCAAGCTGACATTTTTAACAGTACCATTTTTGCGCAGATGCTATGTTTTGATCACCTGTTATTGTATTTTGCGCAATATTTGTGACAAACATAAAACATAATTTTGGCATCTAGAATTTTTTTGCTGCTACGCCATTTACTGATCAGATTGATTGATTTTATATTTTCATAGGTCGGGCATTTCTGAACGTGGCGATATCAAATATGTGTATATTTTTATTTTTTCAACCCTTTAATTTTCAATGACGGTCTGGGAAAGCCTATTCTTGGAGGGTTGCACAAATATCCACGGGGCAACCAAAACTACCCTGACTGCTTGTAACGATCACGGCCAGTGTAAAGGAAGAAAGCGGGAATAGTAGATCCGCTTATCCTTTAGTGAGATGGGCTTAACTAAGCGATTACCACAAGGTGGACACCAGGTACCACTCCCAGGGCAGTGACTGGGACTGTGGCAGTTGAGCCCCATGGCAGGAGACGGACTTAGTTTTAGACACAGGTGCAGGTCAATGCCACTGACTAGCCCTCATGTTCTCATGCCTGGATTCAATTGACCATCTCAGCTGTATCATGTATCAGTGCATCTGAGGCCACCAAGTAGTGCCAAAAACTGTGCACAGGTGTTTTGATTAAGGTCTAGAAGGAGATGTTCAATACGCCATCCACTGTCTCATTGGGAGCATGTCCACATGACAGGAGTGTAATGCCCCTGAGGCTTCAGTCGCTACAGGGTATTGCATCTCACTTAAGGTGCAGTACTCATCCCGGGTAAGGAAGAGGTTAACCAGTGGTGTTCATCACTCACATAACACTTTAGGTGCTTTCCCACTGGAACTGAGCTAGAGTTGGTCACTATAGCAATGGGACTTTACCAGCACTAGTGTGTCAGCAGGAAGGTGGGGGCAGCATGAGGGAAGTTAGAGAACACACAGATTTTTACCTCAGAATAGTCTGGGACACAGAACAACACGGTCACTGAAGAGAGTGATTTAGAGCTACCTCAGTTAGGACCAGCCCGACTGGAAGAAACAGGGGACGGCCGGTGGAGTTCGTGAGACAGAGGAGCAACATTGTACCTGAAGGTCAAGCTCAATAGCTCCCTCAGTACCAGCGAAGTTCAGGGTGCAGAGCCCTGGGGTGGCATACACTTCATGTTGTGCCATCAGAATCTGCTGAACAGGGAGATTTCACGTCTCTCTGGCCACCAAAGATCCCGGGGCACAGCAGCATACAGAGTTAGGAGTCAGGACCATGGTCGGGCCCACGTTTGATTCACGCTGCCTGCAAACGGGACAGAAACTTAACCACCAAAGGCAGGTGAGCCAAGTAGCTTCACGCCACGGGGATCCACAATACAAAGCGCAAGGACGGAAGGTCTCACACTCCACAACACCGGTGGTGGCCTCTGAACTATCCGGGATTGGCTAGGGCCCATCACGGCGGAAACCGACACTCCGAGGGTGACGACCTAATAGTGAGAAAAGACCTTGAACCACATCTGTGTCAGCCCATCACTGCCGGCGCCGGCGCCACGCGCTCCAGTGCCACTACCACCCTGTCGTCCTCCCCGGGGCCCACTCTACCTGTGGGGAGCCGAACCGTCCGACCTACGACTCCATCCGCCCCAGAGGACATCACCCGTAGCGGTGGCTAATCCCTGGCCGCATACCACAGGTGGCATCACGAGACAACTACCCCACCATCTCCCTTCCTTCATGTCTCTTTCGTGGACACCTCAGGGCCACGAAGCCCGGCCAGGCCTCCGTGACATCCCCCAAAGACCCCTCCATCATCGGCCCGGTGATGAGTAGAACCCCGGCCTCGTGGGGTGCTCCAGGAGATTATACAGGCATATTGCAGCCGTTCATATTAATGATGACTTTCATGCAAATTGAACCTGAATGTGATTACAATTTTTTGCACTGAATCTGGGGCAATATGGAATCCACTTGTTAATTGGTTGATGAGTCTGACCTCCATTGGGCATTGATTGATCATTTTATTGTCAACAAATTAAACAATCTACATCACTAATATATATATACAGTATATATATATATATATATATATATATATATATATATATATGTTTGTGTATAAAACTTACCCTGCAAATCTTTTACTTTACCTGCAGGTCAGAACGAGACAGTCCAGAAAGCTGAAGTGCTTTGCAGTGTTCGGACAAGAAGCGCTCCTTCTCCTTGGCCCGCTCTTCTTCCTCATGTTCCATCTCACTCTTAGCAATCTGCAGCATCAGACTCTATTACAAAAAATTGTGACAGTCAAAAAATGAACACTACTAACACAAGACTCACATGTGACTGCAGAAAATCCAATGGACAGGACGTATTCTGTTAAAGGAACCCTAAATCCAAAAATCCTAAAGTAGACAGCTGGGGGCTGATATTACCGCTTGAGAAATTCCGCACCTACCGTTAACAAGAAGTGACGTCTTGAGCTTCCTTCTAAGAATGTTCTCGAAACGAAGCTGTGAGGTAAATCCGGAGATATGACGATAAATCATGATATTCAAGTATGTCAGGAAGCCCTCTCCTGGTGTCACCCCCCCTTTCCTTCACACAACTGGTTTAGCAACAAATCCCATGGCCATGTCCTGTGATATGGAAATTAGGTGGCTTAGGGACAATGGACACAGGATGACTCCCTGCCGTGACCCTGTAGTGGGGGCTGCTAGCTAGTTAGCAAGGCTATGGAAATAGCCAGACAGAACGACTCCAGTAAAAAATGGTTCATATCTCGCAAGCCATATTTCCGATAAATATGGCAACCATAAAAATGGTGTCTCCGCATGTGGACGATGCCGGCACCCCCCTTTTTATGGGAGCAGGACATTGGGAAATGCCCCAGGCGTGATATCAGCCAATGGGGAACTGGCAGACAGGTCATGAGTCCCCTCGTTCTGTAGCTAAATTCATAACTGTCACAATGAGAGCATTGGCGTCCGCCTACGACGCTCCCAGGCAAAGTTATGGCCCATATTCCATGTTGGGATATTGTCCATAACTCAAGCCAGGGGTGGAGCAGTGCTCCCTGTGAGGTCACTAAGGTAGGAGGGGACCTGGATCTGCCCAGGTTGATAACCCTACTTCGGCCATTTTCCAGGGTTCTTCTGCTCGGGGGCCTGGTTGGGAAAGACCTGTGAGGGAGTTCCTGGAAACCTGGTCTACAGCGCCCCCCTGTGGCCAGACGCAACAAGGTAACTGCTGGAACTGTGTATGCCTGTTTGTAACCCATGCTTTGATTGTAACTGTACTCTGACATATGTATATTCTGTAGATTCCCTATTGTATATATTGTAGTTTCTAGTGTGCTTTAGGCTGATTAAATTATATAATTAATCTTGGGCTGTTCTGTTATCTCGATCTTGAATCCCACGTCTGTGTGTTCGGCTAATAGTTACCGTAAATCGGTTGGTGGCAGCGAATTGTGCCAAGGATTATTGTGGGGAGGCCAGTGAGATTCAGGGAGATTTTATATATTCCGCCCGCGGAGGTCGGGGGAATATATACCTTACTCTCACCGGGGACCCTTCAATAATCGGCATAAGTAGTATAGCGGCCTCCTTGCTTATCGTCGGGCAATTCCATAATTGGCCTGACTATAAGAGGGGCGCTAGAGAGCGCATCACGTGCTCTGTCTGACGGTCGGGAGGTATAAAGGAGGGGTGACCCCCACTTGTTACCCCCCGATTGTGACGTACTGGTAGCCAGCGCGGGGGATTTCTGAGTGACCCCCCCGGTGGTTTGTGACATATTGGTGGCATAGCGGTGGGATCGAGATAATAGTGTGTGTGAGTGTGAGACCCATACTCCCAGACACTAAAGACTGCCTGCAGCAGCTGTGGCTGCTGGGGTCTTCAGACTAGCTCAACACTAGAGTGTCAGAGTGCAGATACTGTAAGGTGTGTGGAGGCATCAGGTGTCAGTTCTGTGTCAGTGACCAAAAGTCTGCAAGAATGGCTGATGGCACCAGGAGCAGAGCTATGCAACTGGCCAATGCTAAGGCAGGAGCCGAAGAGAGGGAGGACGGTGCTGTGGACAGCAATGAGGAGGTTGCCCACGAGTCCTCCAGGAGCTCGACGCCAGAAAACCGTTCTGCCGAGGACATTGCGCAACCTGGCACTGCTGGACAAGATGAGGAGGAGCTCACCCAAGGTTCCTCAACGAGCCAGATGCCAGCCCTCCGCTCTGAAAGGGACAGTGAATCACCAGGCTCCGCAGCGTGCCGCAGATCACCACGTGCCATTCCACCGAGCCTGGGAGGCTCGGATAGCCTTCTTCAAATGGCTATGGCCCTTCTCCAGGCTGGAGACCAGAAGGGCTACAAGGAACTCCTGGCAGAGCGCAGGGCAGAGCGGCACGCAGAGCGTGAGGCTGCGGAGCGAGAGCGGCAGGCAGCGCGTGAAGAGCGAGAGCGAGAGCGACAGGCAGACCGTGACTACCAGCTGCAGCTAGCTCAGCTCCGGCCCTCATCAGCCACACGTGACCTTCGAGACACCAAGCTTCCAAAGGTCCGTGTTGAGGACTTCCCAGTGCTGGAGAAGGATGGAGACTTGGACTCTTTCTTGACTGCTTTTGAACGGACTTGCTTGCAGCACCATCTGGACAAGGACCAGTGGGCCAAATACCTGACCCCCCGTTTAAGGGGTAAGGCCCTGGATATCCTTGGTGACTTGCCTGCTGAGGCAGATCAGGGCTACGACACCATCAAGCGGGCCCTGATCCAACAGTACAACCTCACTCCAGAGTCCTACCGCAAGAAGTTCCGGAGCCTACAGAAGGGACCAAAGGACTCCTGGGCTGACCACCGGCGGGCACTTGCCCGAGCTGCCGACCACTGGACCCAAGGCCTGCAGCTTTCCACCGGACCGGAGATCCTGGACTTGTTCATCACGGAGCAACTCTTGTGGAACTGCCCTGAGGATCTCCGCCAGTTCATCCGAGACCAGAAGCCAAAGGGGTCCACGGCTACAGCTGCCCTTGCCGATGACTACACCAACAACCGGGCCCCTGAGGCCAGGAGAGCGGCCACCAGCAGCACCTGGAGAGGGGGTAAGATGAATTCTGCGACTGCCCCACCTGCCCCTAGACTGCAGGGGGTGTCCCCCTCAACTCCCCTCTCCAGGCCCGTGGCGGAGCCAAGACGGTGCCACCAGTGCAACCTACCTGGACACTTCAAGGCCATGTGCCCTCAGCGTCCCAAGGCCCCGGCTCCGTCCCCGTCCCAAGGGCCGCCCAAGGTGTATTGTGTGGGTGGGGGTGGTGGTAGGTCCCTGGACAGCTTCCAACCTGTCACCGTCGGCCGGTCTGTGACCATAGGACTGCGAGACAGCGCCTCGGAGGTGACTCTGGTGCGGCCTGAGATGGTGTCCCCCCAAGACTTGATCCCTGGAAAAACCCTCGCTGTCTCCGGGATTGGAGGCACTGACCCGGCGCTGCCTGTTGCTGACATTTATGTGGACTGGGGCGCAGGGCGGGGGGTGAGGGAGGTGGGGGTAACTGATCGGATCCCTGCAAACGTGCTACTTGGGACAGATTTGGGGCAGATAACCTCCCAGTTTGGGCCCCCCCCAAGGGCTGAACCTTCAGCCCGTACTGACATGACTCCTAACAATGTTAATGTGTTATCTATGAATGATGTAAGGGAGGAGGGAGTGAACTCTGATATTTCTGCTTGCATAGACACCATAGACACACACTCAGCTGCAGCTGTGACAGGGGAGGGGGTCAGAGAAAGGTGTGACAATGCCTCTACAAGTAATCAGCCTGTGAGCTGGGATCTGTTGCCCTCTGCAGGGATAAGCAGAGAGCAGGGTGCTGCAGGGGGAGGACCAGTGTGTGGGGTGGGGGCTACCACAGCAAATGTGGGGTCCCCAGAGATTTCACAGCGGGGTTCTGTTGCTGCAGGAGGGGAACAGGCAGGTGAGATTGGGGCCGGTCCAGGAGCGGAAGTGCTCCCAGGTAAGATCTCGGTGCATGGTTCCCCCACAACCGGGGTGTCAGGAAGCCAGGTAGGTCTGCCTGAACCGGCGACTTGGTCAGGAACGGAGGAGGAGCAGGCACGACCCACGGTCGCAGCGGCTGTGGCCGCTGTCACCCGCAGTGGGAGTGCTGGAAGCCAAGGGGCCTCCCGGAGGTCCGATAGCTCTTCCCCTTCTGACCAAGTGGCAGCCGAGTCAGGTGGAGGCCAGGACACAGGTCCCGGGGTACTGACCGAAGATGTGACAGTCTCGTCGATTCTGGCCACATCTAGTCAGGGGTTTCAGGCAGCGTTAGAAGCTGACGACAGCCTGAAAGCTCTTAAGGAGCAGGCGGCACAGCCTCCCTCGGACTCGGACCCGGAGCGAGTGGTCTGGGACCAAGGACGGCTGTACCGGGCCACGGTCCAGCAGGGTTCACCGGAGGCGTGGCCCAGGGACCGACAGTTGGTGGTACCCTATCCGTTCCGGACGGAGTTGTTGCGGATCGCACATGAGATTCCGATGGCCGGACACCTAGGGATCGCTAAGACCAAGGCCAGGTTAAACCAGCATTTCTACTGGCCAAAAATGGGGGCCGATGTGGCTGCCTACTGCCGTTCGTGTGAAACCTGTCAGAGAGTGGGGAAGGCGGGGCCACGCCCCAAAGCCCCACTGGTATCTCTGCCAATCATCGATGAGCCTTTCAGGAGGGTGGCTGTGGATCTGGTCGGCCCGCTGGCCATCCCCAGCAGCTCCGGGAAACGCTTCATACTGACGGTAGTGGACTATGCCACCCGGTACCCAGAAGCAGTGGCCTTGTCGTCCATTCGGGCTGACAAGGTGGCCACCGCATTGCTGGAGATTTTCTCCCGAGTGGGTTTTCCCCAGGAAATGCTCACTGACCGGGGGACCCAATTCATGTCCCAGCTGATGGAGGCCCTCTGTAAGCAAGTCCAGGTGCGACATCTGGTGGCCAGCCCGTACCATCCACAGACTAATGGCCTGTGCGAGCGGTTCAATGGCACCTTAAAGCAGATGCTTAAGATGTTGGTCGACTCCCATGGGCGTGACTGGGAGCGGTATCTCCCACACCTGTTATTTGCTTACCGGGAGGTTCCACAGGCCTCAACAGGATTCTCACCGTTTGAGCTCCTGTACGGGCGACGTGTGCGGGGCCCCCTGGCTCTGGTGAAAGAGGCTTGGGAAGGGGATTTGGCCACCCCTGGAGTGTCGGTTATCGAGTGTGTCATGCGCTTCCGGGACAAAATGCAGGCCTTGACGCAACTGGTACACGACAATATGGCTCAAGCCCAGGCCGATCAGAAGCGTTGGTACGACCAGAACGCTTGTGAGAGGACCTACCAAGTGGGTCAAAAGGTGTGGGTACTGGTCCCCGTACCACAGGACAAGCTTCAGGCAGCCTGGGAAGGCCCATACCTCGTGTACCAGCAGCTCAACCCTGTAACGTACCTGGTCACCCTGGACCCTGCCCGTGGAAGGCGGAAGCCCTTCCATGTGAACATGATGAAGGCACATCATGAGCGGGAGGCATGTGCGCTCCCCGTGTGCAACCTGCCCGAGGAGGGAGAAGCGGAAACCCTCTTGGATATGCTAGCCCAGGTTAGGGCAGGCGGATCCATTGAGGATGTGGAGGTTGGCCACCAGCTCTTGGAGGACCAACGGTCCCAGCTGTGGGCCACCCTACACCCCTTCCGGGGGTTGTTTACCAACCAGCCCGGAAGGACTGACTTGGCTGTCCATCACGTGGACACTGGGGATCATCCCCCGATCCGGCGTTCAGCATATCGGGTCTCCCTGGAGGTGCAGCAACACATGCGCCAGGAGATTGACGAGATGCTGAAGCTGGGGGTGATCCAGGCATCCAACAGCGCTTGGGCCTCGCCTGTAGTCCTCGTCCCTAAGAAGGACCGAACCACTCGGTTCTGCGTGGACTACAGGGGGCTCAATGCGGTCACGGTCGCCGATGCGTACCCAATGCCACGCATCGATGACCTGCTCGATCAGTTGGCCGGGGCTCAGTACCTGACCATCATGGATCTGAGCCGGGGATATTGGCAGATCCCCCTGACTCGCAAGGCCAGGGAACGCTCTGCCTTTATTACCCCATTTGGACTGTACGAGTCCACGGTGATGCCATTCGGGATGAGGAATGCCCCTGCCACTTTCCAGCGGATGGTCAACACCCTGCTCAAGGGACTTGAAGGGTACGCGGCCGCGTACCTGGATGACATTGCCGTCTTCAGTCCCACCTGGGAGGACCACCTAGAGCATCTAGCACAGGTGCTCAGGCGGATCCACCGGGCAGGTTTGACCATCAAGCCGGGAAAGTGTCAGCTGGCCATGAGCGAGGTCCAGTACCTCGGTCACCGGGTAGGTGGGAGAACACTGAAGCCCGAGCCTGAGAAAGTGGAAGCCATCGCATCCTGGCCCACCCCCAGGACCAAGAAGCAGGTGATGTCCTTCTTGGGGACCGCTGGGTACTATAGGAGGTTTGTTCCATGCTATAGTAGCCTGGCAAAGCCCTTGACGGACCTCACCAAGAAGAAGCTGCCCTCTGCAGTCGATTGGACAATGGACTGCGAGACAGCCTTCCGGGCCCTAAAGGACGCCCTGTCCAGCCCGCCCGTGCTACAGGCAGCCGACTTCACGCGGCCGTTTGTAGTACAGACCGACGCCAGTGACTTCGGCCTCGGTGCGGTGCTCAGCCAGGTGGACTCTGCGAGCCAAGAGCACCCAGTCTTGTACCTGAGCAGGAAGCTGTTACCAAGGGAAGTTGCCTATTCCACGATGGAGAAGGAGTGCCTGGCCATAGTGTGGGCCCTGCAGCGTCTGCAACCCTATCTATACGGGCGCCACTTCATCGTGGAGACGGACCACAATCCCCTCAGCTGGTTGCACACCGTCTCTGGGACGAATGGGCGATTGTTGCGATGGAGCCTTGCGCTCCAGCAATACAACTTCACCATTCGCCACAAAAGGGGCCGTGACCACGGTAACGCAGACGGGCTGTCCCGACAAGGAGAGGTCGCGGACGGGCGCACGGGGGAACACCGGAGTGTGCTGCCCCCTAGCGCCCTCAAAAGGGGGGAGGTGTGAGGTAAATCCGGAGATATGACGATAAATCATGATATTCAAGTATGTCAGGAAGCCCTCTCCTGGTGTCACCCCCCCTTTCCTTCACACAACTGGTTTAGCAACAAATCCCATGGCCATGTCCTGTGATATGGAAATTAGGTGGCTTAGGGACAATGGACACAGGATGACTCCCTGCCGTGACCCTGTAGTGGGGGCTGCTAGCTAGTTAGCAAGGCTATGGAAATAGCCAGACAGAACGACTCCAGTAAAAAATGGTTCATATCTCGCAAGCCATATTTCCGATAAATATGGCAACCATAAAAATGGTGTCTCCGCATGTGGACGATGCCGGCACCCCCTTTTTATGGGAGCAGGACATTGGGAAATGCCCCAGGCGTGATATCAGCCAATGGGGAACTGGCAGACAGGTCATGAGTCCCCTCGTTCTGTAGCTAAATTCATAACTGTCACAATGAGAGCATTGGCGTCCGCCTACGACGCTCCCAGGCAAAGTTATGGCCCATATTCCATGTTGGGATATTGTCCATAACTCAAGCCAGGGGTGGAGCAGTGCTCCCTCTGAGGTCACTAAGGTAGGAGGGGACCTGGATCTGCCCAGGTTGATAACCCTACTTCGGCCATTTTCCAGGGTTCTTCTGCTCGGGGGCCTGGTTGGGAAAGACCTGTGAGGGAGTTCCTGGAAACCTGGTCTACAGCGCCCCCCTGTGGCCAGACGCAACAAGGTAACTGCTGGAACTGTGTATGCCTGTTTGTAACCCATGCTTTGATTGTAACTGTACTCTGACATATGTATATTCTGTAGATTCCCTATTGTATATATTGTAGTTTCTAGTGTGCTTTAGGCTGATTAAATTATATAATTAATCTTGGGCTGTTCTGTTATCTCGATCTTGAATCCCACGTCTGTGTGTTCGGCTAATAGTTACCGTAAATCGGTTGGTGGCAGCGAATTGTGCCAAGGATTATTGTGGGGAGGCCAGTGAGATTCAGGGAGATTTTATATATTCCGCCCGCGGAGGTCGGGGGAATATATACCTTACTCTCACCGGGGACCCTTCAATAATCGGCATAAGTAGTATAGCGGCCTCCTTGCTTATCGTCGGGCAATTCCATAATTGGCCTGACTATAAGAGGGGCGCTAGAGAGCGCATCACGTGCTCTGTCTGACGGTCGGGAGGTATAAAGGAGGGGTGACCCCCACTTGTTACCCCCCGATTGTGACGTACTGGTAGCCAGCGCGGGGGATTTCTGAGTGACCCCCCCGGTGGTTCGTGACAGAAGCTCTATAGGAATTGATGGGCATTGTGAGAAATTACTCAATTGGATTACGTCGCATATTCCAGGATTTCTTTTTAATTAGTAAATTGGTGAACGAAGGAGTATGGGGGAGTGTTTATTAAAATAAACTATTTTTTCCATTGTGTGTGTTTTTTTAACTGGTCACTTGCTGGGTTAGTAATGGAGGTGTCTAGTAGATACCGCTTGATTACTAACCCCTGGGATTAATGTCCGCCTACATTACACAGCTGACATCAACTCCATAAGTATTACCCATCCACAGTTGCACCTAAGGCGCCAGAAATGGTGCAACTAATGGATACTCCACTTCTGGGGCAGCTGCGAGCTGGGAGGGGCCAAATAACTATGAATCTTCACAGCCTGATAATATCATTCCCCAACTGTATGCTTTCTCTTGGCTGTTTATCCAGAATAGGGGAACCCCACACCATTTTTTTTAAATGATTTAAATAAATAATTTTTGAAAATGACATGGGATCCCCTCTATTTTTGCTTACCAGCCAAGGTAAAGCAGACAGCTGAGGGCTGCAACCCGCAGTTGTCTGTTTTACCTGCAATGGTTATCAAAAATAGGCGAGAGCAAACATCATTTCAATATTTTAATTTATTGTTCATAGCAAGCGTCTTCTGTATGTAATTAAGGTGTTGATTAGCTGCGCTGCAGCCTTTCAACAAGCTTTATTAGCATACGAACAGCACCTGAACGCCTAACCTTTTTTTAAAGGTCCATGATCGAGTTCGAGCTCCACACACCCGGTGTCTGGTACAAACCCAGAACTTTACCGTTCCGGTTTACTCATCCCTATTCCTGATCCTGTATCGGGAAAGGGCCATTTACCCCTGGCTCTTGACCAGGTAAAATTTATTTATTTTTTCCTTAAATGTTGTTTAAAGAGTATAATTTTTTTCTCTTTTGGATTCAATTTATTTTTTGCATTTTTTTTTTCGTGATGCGTGGGACTTCATTTTTATTCCACTGTCAATTTTTTTTCTTGCTGGTGGGAACACAAGAGTAATAAGTGTTTGTTTTTCCCATTTTTTTTAATTAATTTATTTTTATGACCACACAGAATCACTAAAATGCGTTTAAAAAGCTTTTCAACACTCTCTGACTAATATTTTTATAAATTGTACACTTTTTTTTTTTTCACTAAGGTGGGATTAGTAACGGTGATTTGAATTGACAATGCCATTTTTTTAAATTTATTTTTTACCTGATATTTCTTTTTAATTTTTTTTATACTTTGTGTTCCTCATAACGTAAAAAAAAGACAATACTAAATTTCTTATTTCCCTTGTAACTGGGGCTGCTATATTATCCCCAGTTACAGGGGAAATACATAGCAGAAATGTCCTGATCTCCCATGATTCACCAGCTCCTGTTTCCTCCCTACAACTAGAGATTCTATGACCACTGTGTATAGAAGAAGCACCATCAGTTGCACATATGGTGCTTCTTTAGTGCTTTCTATACAGTGATGGAGAAGGCAGAAGTGGTAATAAACCATCTCTGCCTTCTCTATGTTCTAAAGCATCACTGCAGCGAGACCGGCAGGATGTTTAAAGTCTTTGAGTGGTTTATGGAAGCAGTTAATAATAGCTTACATTTTTCAGTACCACCAAAGGGAGTGAACATCAAAAAGTGGTCCATTAAAACGTGAAACAGTAGTTGTAAACGAGACCTAGACCCGTTCCTGGTTGGTGACAAGCCAAGTGCCCTACCCTTGTAGCTATCCAGAAGTATGAAGGATTGCCACTGCAGTTGGTTGTTATCTATGGAGCAAGTATTCAGTGCCTCAATAGCGCCACCACAGGACAAATAAAGAATTACACAGTTCCCATTTAAATCAATGGGTTATCTCTGTATATCATAGATGTGACAGGTCTTCTGGAGAGAAAGAGGAACTCTTTGCACATAACTCTGGTGAACAGATGATGGTTTGCTACAGTACAAAAGTTACACCATCCAAACACTACATATTCAGATTATTACCTTCAGCTGCAGTTTCCGAGATGCTGAAATCTTTGGTTGTCGCTGAAAAAAAAAAAAATATTACTTTATTTCCTTAAAGCTGTCCTCAGATTTCACATTATAAACTGCATACATTGGTAAATAAATCTCTTAGACTGGATGAGGCTGGTGTACTTACTTTGAATATCAGTGTCAAAATTCTGACTTAACTGGGCTCATTTCAGTCATTATCAGCTTTTTTCCAAACATTTTAACTGATCCAATGTAAACTATAAAATCCGCACTGAAACAAAAGCATCTTTCTTTACCTTGACATGTGGTTCGGTGGCGTAGGAGCGATAGTTTGCCGATGACTTTCTTCGGAGTGGTGGTGGCGCTACGACGGGAGGAGGAGGAGGAGCAGGTTTTGGCGGCTCTGGCACAGGTTCTTCTTCTTCTTCCTCCTCCACAGCTTCCTCCTCTTCTTCCTCAACATACTCTTCTTCTTCATACTGTTAAATAGAGCTTTATTCTTATGAAGGTAATGTAGTATTTTATCAGTAGGATGTATTATACCTAGTACCTAACTTTTTGCAAAATTTAGGATGTGGCTACTAGTAGGGTAAGACTGCTCAAAACGGATTTGTATGTCTTAAAAAACCTTAAGCGTTCCTAAATTCCCGCTAGTGGTAGCTGAAGGCAGTGACATTTTATTTAAAGGGAATCTGTCACCAGGTTTTTGCTATATAATCTGAGTGCAGCATGCTATAGGGGCAGAGACCCTGATTCCAGTGATGTGTCAATTACTGGACTGTGTTTTGCTGTTTTGATTTTCAATCATTTTTATTGTATTTTAAATTTGAACAAATAAAACAGAATTAATTTCATTAATAAATTTGTCCGACTACATTATGAATAAGTATACTTACATTAACCATTTAGTATATATAGGGGGTAAGGAAGGAGGGGTTAGGGATGATAAATTAGGGAAAAACAACTTTATTGGGGCAAACCTGGGAAAGATCAAGGAAAAAAGGTGGAAAGGGTAAGTAGTAAAGGGAGAATTAACCTTAAGTAACGAAAGAGGGGAAAAAAAATAAAATTATAAGAGTAAAGAAAAGAAGGAAAGGAGAAAAGATAGAAAAAGAGAGAGAGGGTTGGGTAGGGAGGAATAGAGGTTTTTGTATCTTTGGAGTAGAGTCTCTTTGAGAAAATCTATAAATTTATGACTGTCAGAGAGTAGTAGAGGTCAACCTATATATTTGGGATTTGCTGTTTTAATAAAATCAGTGTTTTATCAGCAGGAGATTATCACGATAGGACTAGTCCTGGTCTAATCACTGATTAGAAACTGTATGTCAATTTACAGTGTACACAGAAAGCTGCTACTCAGTGATGTGGGTCGCGTTAAACACAGCTCAGCAGTCCGAGCTCTGCTAGATCTGAATATATCACAACTGTGGCACTCAGTAATTCCACAATTGTATTTTAGTTTTTTTCATTTGCAGGTGTCATTTTACAATGAAAATGACCTGACAATGTATCAGTATGAGTATGGAGATACCAAACATACATAGTTTTTGCATAAAGTAGTAAACAAAAATTCATTTATGAAGCTTTAACATTTTTTGGTCTATGGGGCTATGGAAGGGTTTATTTATTGCGCCCTGAGACGGTGATTTTAATTATATCAGTTTGGGGGTGATACAATGTTTTGATTGCCTCTTATTACATTGTTTATGTTATTGCGGTGGCCAAAAAAGAGCAATTCTGGCTTTTTGGCTTTTTTTCTCATTACAACATATACCAATCAGATTAATTTATTTTATATTTTGATACTAAATGTGTATTTTTTTATTTCTTAATTTTTAAAGGGAGGTGATTTGAACTTTAATATTTTCTTTATTTTTCATATTCATATAAAAAAATAATATTTATATTTATATATTTATTTTCCCTTTCTACTATATTTGTTAGTCCCTACAGGAGAATTGAACCTGCCATCATCCGATCGCATGTGCTATGCACATATAGCAAAAATCACAGTCTCCTCTGAACGCCAGCCATGCGCTGGAGTTCACAGGAGTACCGTCATGACAGGCATAGGGTCGCGTAGAATGGCGTGCCCCCTGCCAGAGTGCTGAAAATGCCACTATCAAAGATTAAGAGGTTAACATCCGTGAGAGGCGCTCCGCTCAATCTGTTAGTGGTGGATGAACACAGCCATCATCAGCTGTCAAAGATGCAGGCTCGGTTTGTGAGCCCGCATGAAAGTGAGGTGACGCAACTCTACGTCATATGTCGGTAACGGGTTAAAGAAGACTTTGCTTTGTCACACCAATATCGATTTAGATTTCTCTTTTCTTCATTCACTTCTCTTCATTCTTAAAGGGGTTGTCCACTACTAGGACAACTCCTGATTCCACATGTTCCCCTAGGTAAATAAATACAAACTATACTCACCTCCCGTACCTTCAGCGGTGTCAGGAATCGCGGTGGGGTTGTGACATCATGTGAGCTCTTCGTCCAATCATCACCAGCTTCTTTCTCCCCACCTTTGGACCAAATGAGTTAATGAACAGGAAGTGACCTCTGCAGCTGCGCTCACTTCCTGTTGATTGTTCGTTTGGTCCAAAAGTGGAGAGAAGGAAGCCGGTGCTGATTGGACGAGGGGCTCACGTGATGAGGGGCTCACGTCGTAGGGGAAGTGAGTATAGGCTTTACCTGGGAGAAACGTGTGGAATCAGAAGGGGTTGTCCTAGTAGTGGACAACCCCTTTAATTGATAAAAAAAAATAAAATATCACTTTTTAAAATTATTCTTACTTTTCAGCCTTTTTTCCACACTTGTCCAAAACTTTTGCCCAGTGCTGTATATACCAGTATATGCGTCATCTCTGAGCAATGTCTTCTATGACTCACACCAGCAGAAGCCTCTATACGTTATTTTACATCTTGCTGAACTAGTGAAATGTCAGCTCAGATCGAAAGTAAAATTCAATTTCTCCTTTCCCACCTTTCATTAAGTGAGTATTACCCAAAATAGAAATGCATCGTTCTTCATCTTATTAGAGAAAATTACAGCCCCGACTATCGGCTCCTGTCTTACTGCTGGATGCTGACACGCCGTTATTATATGACAGACATTATTACATTTCTGAACGGCAAATAAAAGCTAAACAGACATTAAAATATAATGAGGGTAATGAGGAATCCAGTATTTTGTACAAACCTATCATTTCTATCACAAGTAATGTTAATTAATTTTGTATTAAGCTTTTCTATAAAGCAGGCCTGCACAACATGTTCGGCACGTGGGGGAGGATGCAACCCACCAGAGGATCTACTGTGGCGAACGGGGGAGGATACAACCCACCAGAGGATCTACTGTGGCGAGCGGGGGGAGGATACAACCCACTAGAGGATCTACTGTGGCGAACGGGGGAGGATACAACCCACCAGAGGATCTACTGTGGCGAGCGGGGGGAGGATACAACTTACCAGAGGATTTACTGCAGCCCACAGGAGGGTGGATACAACCCACAGAGGATCTACTGTGGCAAGCGGGGGAGAGGATTTACTGCAGCCCACAGGAGGGAGGATACAACCCACCAGAGGATCTACTGTAGCATGCGGTGGGAGGATACAACCCACCAGAGGATCTACTGTAGCATGCGGTGGGAGGATACAACCCGCCAGAGGATTTACTGCAGCCCACAGGAGGGAGGATACAACCCACCAGAGGATCTACTGTAGCATGCGGTGGGAGGATACAACCCACCAGAGGATCTACTGTAGCATGCGGTGGGAGGATACAACCCGCCAGAGGATTTACTGTAGCCCACAGGAGGGAGGATACAACCCACCAGAGGATCTACTGTGGCGTGCGGGGGGAAGATACAACCCACCAGAGAATTTACTGCAGTCTATGGGAAAAAGGATACAACCCACCAGAGGATCTACTGTAGCATGCGGTGGGAGGATACAACCCGCCAGAGGATTTACTGTAGCCTGCAGGGGGGGGATTCAACCCGCTAGAGGATTTACTTCGGTCCGCAGAGGGAGGATACAACCTGCCAGATGATTTGCTGCTGCCCGCGGACCTGTTTGGCAGACGCTGCCACTCCCTACTTCGTGTATTCAAATATATTTGCGATTTTCATACATTTGAATACTGTGGCGCCGGAAGTGGGGCGGAAGAGCACATAGCAGAGGAGTGTCCGTCATCCCTAGCTCCCTTCATTTATACCTTAAACATACAATGAGTAAAGGGGTTGTCCACTACTTTTATATTGATGGCTTATGGCGCGCCCATGGGGTCTTGGGGGTTACTCATCACCGGGCAGGTGGAAGAGAGCGGTTGGGATGTTATAGCGGCCAGGTCCAATTCCGTGACCCCGGCGGTGTCAATAAAATGGGGGATAGTGGTTATTCGTGACGTCACTTGTGGTATGTGGCTATAATGGGAGCCGCCGCTGCAAGGGGGGGGGGTTTCCTCTGAGGGCCGATGGTAGTGCAGCTAGGTTGGTACAGCTCTCCACAGGCAGAGCTCGGGCACACAGGGAGGATGGGAGTTGTCGTCTCATGCTGCTGTGCAGGAAGTTATTTATTCACTGAAATGTCACCGCCTTTGGACTACCAGACTCCGCTGTCATGGGCTCCAGCCGATCCCGGATAGTTTGGAGGTCAGAACCGGTGTTTCTTTCAGTGAGTCCTTCCTCCCTGCGCTGTGTTTTATGAGACACTGTGGCTTGAAGCTACGCAGAGACCCGAGTCCTGGGAAATGTTTCGCTCCTGTCCCGTATAGCAGGCAGCGTGAGTTCGTTACTGGTGTCGCCCTTTGGTCACGACTCCTGGCTCTATATGCTGCTTTGCCCCGGGCACTGTGTGTGGTCCAGAAGACTTGAAATCCTCTGCCCGGTGGATTCTGCTGGCGGGACTTGCAGTGCCCACCAGCCTAGGGCTCCGCACCCTGTTCTGTGTGCGCTTGATTCTGAGGGAGCTATGGCGCAGATCTCCCCTCAGCGACTGTGTCCTGCTATGTCTCAATTGTTCCCTGGTTGTCACTGTTCCAGACTGACTGAATGTCTGTGTGTGTCGCCTTACTCCTCAAGTGTCGCTCCACCCCCTCGGGTTGCTGAACTAGTGGGTGGGGGGTCCCATACCTTATGGTAACCATCGTAATGACCCTACCCTAACCCAGTCGTGGTGAGAGGGCAACTAACTGTGTGAGGTGCAGTACCCTGTGGCGACTGAAGCCTCAGGGGTGCCACACTTATCCTTAGGATAGGTAATCAATGTCTCATCGACCGGAGTCTGACACCCAGCACCCACACCAATCAGCTGTTCTTGGTTCTGATGACAGAAGCAGACAGCCAGAAATACTGTCGGACTCTGGCCGATCACACATTGATGACCTATCCTAAGTACACCTCTGGTGTACTGTTTGTGGTGTACTGTTTGTGTCTTTCCTTGTGTGTTGGTAGTGGGGTGCTCTAGTTGGTTTACATCCCATTTTGTGTGTCCATTGTGTCGTTGTGATTAATATCCTGGTCCATCTTTTGGGTGTGGAGGAACTTAAGGCCCCATCACACACAGAGATAAATCTTTGGCAGATCTGTGGTTGCAGTGAAATCATGGACATATTGTTCCATTTGTACACAGCCACAAACCTGGCACTGATTGTCCACAATTTCACTGCAACCACAGATCTGCCGCAGATTTATCTCTGTGTGTGACAGGGCCTTTACACTAGGACCTGGACAGGAGACAGGAACACGCTGGTGGCTCAGACGTCACTACCATCAAGTGTACCTCTGGATTGAAGGTCAGCTCAGGGTGCACCTAGTCTTAGGAGTTCCCATCCAGTCACTTCCTAGTCCCGGGTGTGAGAGTTGGTTGATGGGGAAGGGAAACAGCTGCATATTACCTACAGTATCTTACAGAAATTGAGTACATATATAAGGTCTTTATAATAAGCTTTCTAAAGGAGCAGGCTGATTTCGTATTCTTGCTATTATATAGAAATAACTTGGAGAGCTAAAATTGATGCCTCTAAGTCACATTGAAGATCAAAGGGAAGCACAAAAAAATACTTACAGTCACCTCTTCCCTGCAAGAAAAGAAAAAGAAAAAAAACATTAATATTCAGAGATGCTTAAGGAAAAAGACATTTTAACTATTCCGTATCCCTAACAAAAAAGAGAATACTGATAGGATGCAAGAATCGTATAGTAAAAAAGGATCAAAGGAAGTCAGCAAGCCGTTCACACCCGGAAAAAATGGGTGAATGTCCTACATCACAAGAAAAGGTTTAGCAGCAGGATGAATGCAAAAATCAAGTTCAATAACATTGCCGCACAAATAAGGAATTCCACCAAAAAAATAACTGACGACACACAAACTTTGATGACGTCCTGATTAGAAAAATGACCAGCAATCAGCAAACAAGTAACTTATCGCTGGGCACTTAGTGCCATACATCAAGAAATGCAAATATAAGACCATAAAGCCTGCTTTACACGCTGCAATGTATCTTACAATGTATCGGCGAGGTCACATCGTAAGTGCCGCATGTCGCGGGCGGAGGGGCTGCGCTCGCTACGCTCGGGTCCGTGGCTGCTGCTGCTGCTCGGTGGCTTGAGCGGTGGGCCGGACCCGGGGACTCGAGCAGCACTCCTCGCCCACGAGTGAAAAGGGGGTGGTTTGTTTTGAGAGATAGTTCGTGACGCCACCCACGGGTCGTGGTGATAAAGGGCACCACCGCTGCTGGTGACGGGGATCCCGGGAGCGATGGTAGGGAGCAGCTAGGATGTTGTCACCTACGTGGGTAGGGGTTGGTGATCCTGGGGCCCGGTGTTGGTACGGGGAGGCTGGATGGCTGGGGTGCAGGGTTGCATGGGCAGTGCGGTGCGGTGCCGGATGGCACTGTGGTGCCACTTACTCAGGCACAAATTCACAAAGTCTCTGGTAAACCAAACGGCTGGATGGACGGGTCCCGCAGCCGGCTGCATTGTCTTTGCTCTCCCCGGACAGGTTGGTGGTGGCTGTCTTTCCCTGTACCTGTGTAGAATGTGTTGACTCCGATGGTTTCCCAACGGTTGTCCGCTCCCTGGCGTATAGGTACCGAAGGAGCCCGTTTTGCCCGCAGGCGCTGGCCCTTGGATCTCTAGCCTATGGCGATGGCAGTGTATCCTCACGGTGTGGACTGTTGCCTTCTGTCGGGTCTTGGGTGTTAGGAAACCCCTGGGGTTCTGGTCACTCTCGGATTTGACCGTTGTCGGCGGCTCCCAGCCTAGTCGGGGTCCGATCGCCCTGCCTTTGTGCTTAGCTTCACTCTCCGCTCCCCGGTTCGGTACCGGCGGGCCACCACTAACTCCTGCAGACGGCCACCACCGTCTGCCGATCTTGCTGTTTGTGTCTGGGTCCCTATCCAGACACTGACAGTTCTCTCCTCCTCACACTTCCACTTGTCTACTCAATTCTAAAACTGAACTGAACTGAACTGCTTTTCCCGCCTCCAGGCCTGTGAACTCCTCGGTGGGTGTGGCCAACCGCCTGGCTCCGCCCCACCTGGTGTGGACATCAGACCCTGGAGGGAGGCAACAAGGGTTTTGTTTGACTGGTGTTAACTATCCAGGGGAGGGTGTGTGTGTGATGTTATGTCTGGGACTACCTGGCTAGTCCAGGGCGTCACAACGCACATCCGGCATCGTAAGTTACATTGCAGTGTGTAACAGCTACGTCCGATTGCGATTGAACGTTAAAACGTTCATCGCATACACATCGTACCTTTCTCTAGAATTGCACATCAGATTGTTCATCGTACCCGGGGTAGCACACATTGCAGTGTGTGACACCCCGGGAACGATGAACAGATCTTACCTACGTCCTGCGGCTCCCGGCCCATAATGCGGAAGGAAGGAGGTGGGCGGGATGTTTACGTCCCGCTCAGCTCCGCCCCTCCGCTTCTATTGGCCGGCTGCCGCGTGACGTCGATGTGATGCCGAACGTCCCTCCCACTCCAGGAAGTGGATGTTCGCCGCTCACTTCGAGGTTGTATGGACAGGTAAGTATGTGTGACGGGGGTTAATCGTTTGTGCGGCACGTTCAACAAATTGAACGTGCCACACATACGATGGGGGCGTTGCAAGTCGCATACAATATTATATGCGAAATTGCAACATGTAAAGCAGGCTTAAGACTTTATATAAATGAATTGGTTAAAACACCAAAAAATGTAATAAAAATGATCTTTAAACACCAAGAAAAAAAGTTGTGGAATTATGGAGATCACAGGATGGATAGCGATGTTACCGATCTGCAAATGATGATAAAATGGAAACAATACTTTCAAAACATCTCAATATGGAGTATTAGCGCCACGTGAAGAAATCCCGGTACTTACAGCCTTGGCTGCTATCAATGATGTTACTAGTGGTTGTCTGAGGAATGTTCTGTTGCAATGAATGCACTTAAGCAAATCATCAAGATCCTCTGCTGGCAGCTTCTTTGTATTTGCCAACCAATGATGTCCCAGATGTGCTCGATGGGAGACAAGTCTGGAGAGCCTGCAGGACGTGGGAGCAGGTTTAGGACATGCAGGCTTCTCACAGTGGTATGAGTAACATGCAGCCTGGCCGTGTCATGATGAAAAACATAGGATACTGTCATGGATGTGTCAGACAGAAAGTTCTTTGGTGTCCGACTATAGAAGGTCACAGCATTTGGCTGCCCAAACTGCTCCCTGACCTTTTATCATTCCTGCTTGGTTTTCTTCCATTTTCCTTTACATTTTCCATTTTCCCTTTCTCAGTTCCTTTTCATTAGTACTTTCCTTGTCTACATATACCTTCACTTCCTATTAGTCAGTGCTAGTGATATTTGATACATCGTTATCAAATCTTCAGTGCAAGCAGGCGGCTTGCATACATCAGGAGAATCTTGGTGATTGTTGCAGTCCCTCTCCCTGAAACAACTAGAGATAAGTTGTTATTGGTTTTCCCTCGTTTGTTATCCCTGAGTGTCCTTAAGTACCTAGTGGGGTTGACGAAGAGCTCATCCCATCCGCTCCCTACCTAGGGCCCAGATCAGGGTTAGCCTGGGGTCAGGTTTCTGGCTCGGAGCATAGGTACAAAACCTATTTAGGAGGAACCCAGTGCTCAGCAGTAGCCTTGGTCGGGGGTAACCATCTCCTCCTTCCCTAGACACAGGGTTTCCCTTACCTTCCCTTTTGCCGTTTGCTTGGTACTTCCCCACATCTAGTGTAACAAATACTTCGGAGAAATTGCCAAATCATTGGTTCTACCATCAAATTAATGTAACTCCGAGATGTTAGTATACCTGGAATGAAGATTTGAGGGGTCTGACTACTGTACACTACACTATAATCGGGTGAGTAGGACTGGTAAGACATTCTCTTGTGAAGGCCTCATTATGGTGTTGCCTACATGGATGAACTGATAGCCAGAGATTGGTCTAGAGACCAAACCAAAAGTAGGATCCATGAGTGAAGAGGATAGATCTCCATTCCAGTCTCCATTTCCATCTTCCTTTACACCATGATAGCCTTTGACAGAGGTGGTGTGAGGTCAATGGAGCTCCTGGCACAGGACTCCTGTTTCGAAGACCAATATCGTGCAAACCCCTATAGATGATTTGTGTAGACAATGTCTTGATCTTGGTATGTGATGTCAACTCTCCCATGTAGCAGAGATTGGATCACTTTGCGCCATTCCTCTAATCTGACGATCCATCCGTGCCGAGGTTCTCCTCTGTGCACCTCCCCGGTGTTCTCTTAACCACTGGGACATGCAATATTGAACAGTGCTGACTACAGAATGCAAATAACAGTGAATTGGCACAAAACACTTACTCGTTAGACATATTGGTTTGATCTACAAAAAAAAATAGAAATATTAACACAATTTTAACAGTGTTTTTTTATATTTATCTCATTTACATTTTTATTATGTGCTTTACAATAAATTCAATTTATGAAATAACCTTAAAATACTGCGAGTTTCCTCATGTTAGGATATAATCACTTAGGACGACATAATGACTGCAATATTTAGGAAATTGTGTGTTGTTCTCTAATTTTGATCTCTAGTGTATATATACTTTAGTGTGCACTGGTTATGGATACTGGGTACAGTTCATTGTACGTTAAAAACACTACTTTAAGTTCCCTGATGTCGATGATTCTCAGACATCAATATTTGGAACAAAAATGCAATTTACTGTAAGTAAAATAATAATTTATTCACTTATATAGCGCGATTAATTCCACAGGGCTTTACATACAGCAGAACATTTAGAATCTTTTATAACGCATTCAAGAGTTAATCCTTGCTCTACACAGTTTTGAAAACCACCAAAAACTAAGAAAAAAATCTTGCCCTAAATATTTTTATATTCATTCATTCATTCATTCATTCATTCATTCATTCATTCATTCATTTATTCATTCATTTTTGTAACCTGATATACATGCTGGTGTTTCTTCTCAGTAAAACACTCAAAGAGAATGATTGAGGACCACATATCCTTTGATAATAAGTTTAGATATACAGGGAGGAGGAAGGTATATCTCAGGAATGGAGAGGAGCAGGACAAGAGAAGAGAAATGGAAACAAAAAAATGGAAGAGGGAGCCATAATGGAGAGGTGCAGGACAAGAGAAGGGAAAGGGAGCAAAAAAATGGAAGAGGAAGCCATAATGGAGAGGCGCAGGATAAGAGAAGAGAAATGGAAATGTGACGCCCTGGACTAGTCAAGTCGTCCCAGGTAGTCACACACAACACCACACCCCCTCCCGGTTAGGTGACATCAATCAAACTAAAAGCCTTGTCACCACCCTCCACGTTTGATGTCCACACCAGGGGAGGTGGAGCCAGGCGGTTGGCTCCGCCCACCGAGGAGTTCACAAGCCTGGAGGCGGGAAAACACAGAGTCGAGTTCAAGCTCGTGAGGAGAGTAGTCAGGAGGAGGTGTAGAGCAGACAAGTTCAAGGGAAGTCCTGTATCCAGGCCTGCCAAGAGACTACCGGGTGGCTGGGTCGGAGCCCAGTCACCATTGGCAAGGAGGCAGACGGTGATGGCCGCCTGCAGGAGCTGGGATTACAGCCGATGGAACCGTAGGGACCAGGGTCGGGCGGTGGCCCGCCGGTCCCGAACCGGGGAACCAATTGGAAACCGGAGCACCAGGAGGGGTACTTAGACCCAGTACAAAGCCCTGAACCGACAGGGCAGAGTCGAATCAACTGATTGCGGACTGGACTTAAGGACCTATCCCACACAAGCCCCGTTAGAAGACTACAGCCCAACCATACAGGGTAAAGCCACCGCCAAGGCATAGAGGCCCAAAGGGCCAGTGTGTGCGGGCAAATGGGCTCCTACGGCATATACCAGTCGGGGAGCGGACTACCGGTGTCTAGGCATAGGAGTCAAACATTTACACACAGAGGTGCAGGAGAAAGGCGGAAACCACCAACCTATTCTGGGAGAAGCTGCAGCCGGCTGCGGGCCCCGTTCATCACTCCGTTTGGTTTACCAGAAACTCCGGTGTCTTGTGTCAGAGTGAGTACAACAGTGCCATCAGGCAACGCACCGCAACACTTCACCCTGCACCCCGGCCCTCGCCAACCGGGCACCGGGACCAACATCTCCTACCCACGGAGGGGTCAACACCTAGCTGTGCCATTACACCGCACCCGGGTACCCCCATACCTTCACCGCAGCGGTGGTGTCTACAATCACCACAACCCATGGGTGGCGTCACGAACTTACATCCCAAACCAAACCACCGCGGCCCCCGGCCGTGGAACTCCTCAAACCAAGTCCATGTGTGTAACGCCAACTCCCTTGCAGAGCGACGTGACCCCCGGGTCCGTGAGAGGCTTGAGCCACCACACGCAGTACGAGCACGGATCCTAGTGGCTCGGCGGTCGCAACCGTGTGTCTACACATAGACTCTTCTGGCGTCACGAACAGGATAGAACCGTCCACTTACCTGTGGAAGTGTGCCTTGAGATCATCGCCAGTGGCATCCCGCTGAAAAATTTGAGAATCCGCCATCTTGGGTTTCGAAAAGTTCCAGCCCAAGCCGTCTTCCCTGAACAGAAAGGGGGCGAAGACGAAGCCCCGCCCCCCGAGAGCGGAGCGGAGCAAAAAGCAAGTGAAATGCTCAGAGAACACCATGGGGGGAACGGATGGAAAGATGTCAGCGTTCCCGGACGGGAGCGGAGGGGTGCCCGCCGCTGGAGCGGCGGAGCTCGGAAGAAGCAGATTCCCGCCGGAACCGCTGCTTGGTTGGAGCGGTAGCTGGGCCAGTTCTGTATGAAGGTGAGGGCGCAGAGTCTGCAGCAGCTGCTCGATTGGAAGGCAGAGATCCGCAGGATGGTTGCCGTGGTGAGGGCCCGCGAGCAAGGGGCCGTCGCAGCCGTGCAGCGCCGAGATCAAGCCACGCAGACTCCTGAGTCAACCCTTATCAGTTGGGAGCCGGGACCCGGCAGTACCGCAGCAAGTGGGCCCGAGGTGGTGCAACTGTCGCGGGCGGGGAAGGACGCCACTGCGCTGCGCTCGCTAACGCTCGGGTCCGGCGCTGCTGCTCGGTGGCTCGAGCGGTGGGCCGGATCCGGAGACTCGAGCGGCGCTCCTTGCCCGTGAGTGAAAGTGGGTTGTTTGGTTTGGGGATTTGGTCCGTGACGCCACCCACGGGTTGTGGTGAAGTTGGGCACCACCGCTGCTGGTGACGGGGATCCCGGGAGCGATGGCAGGGAGCAGCTGGGATGTTGTTTCCCCCTCCGTGGGTAGGGGTTCGTGGTCCCAGGGCCCGGTGAGGTGACAGGGAGGCAGGGTTGGCAAGGTGCAGGGTCACCTGGACTGCGCAGCACGGTGCCGGACGGCACGGTAGTACTCACTCAGCCACAAATGTACGCAAAGTCTCTGGTAAACCAAACGGCTGGATGGACGGGTCCCGCAGCCGGCTGCTGTGACTTCTTCCAGACGGTTGGTGGTGGCTGCCTTTCCCTGCACCTTTATATATGTTCGGTCCCAATGGATTCCCACCGGTAACCCGCTCCCCAAAGTGTATATGTGCCAGAGGAGCCCTTTTGCCCGCAGGCTCTTGCCCTTGGAACTCTAGCTGTGGCGGTAGCTGTATTTACTTTTGCTGGTCGGACAGTTGCCTTCAATCGGGTCTTGGCTGTTAGGAAACCCCTGGGGTTCCGGTCACTAACGGATTTGACCTCTAATGGCGGCTCCAAGCCTGTTCGGGATCCGCAGGCCCTGCCTGTGTGAGCTGGCTTCACTTCGCTCCCTGGTTCGGTACTGGCGGGCCACCGCCCGTCCCCGGTCCTACGGTTCCGCGTTGATCTGCCTCTCCTGCAGACGGCCACCACCGTCTGCCAACCTTGCTCTTAGTGCCCGGGCCACGCACCCGGACACGGTCAGTTTGCTCCTCCACTTCTACTTCACTCCTTTCTCACTTCTCACTCACTACTCTGACTTCCTTCTCCTGCCTCCTGGATTGTGTACTCCTCAGTGGGTGGGGCCAACCGCCTGGCTCCACCCCACCTGGTGTGGACATCAGCCCCTGGAGGGAGGCAACAAGGATTTTGTGTCTGGCTGATGTGCCTGTCTCAGGGTGGGGGTGTATGTTGTAGTACCTGTGACGACCTGGCTAGTCCAGGGCGCCACACAACTCATGGAGGAAGAGGTACCAAGTACGCTGCCCCCGCCGCTGTTCCCGTTAACGGCCTACAGCCCCGGAACCTACTGCACGTGGATGGGGAACCCGGTAGATCGCCAGACCGTAAGCCGGGCTGGTCCCCTGTGGTGGTAGCCGCACTCCGAAATGATCCCTGAAGTTTACAGTTCACCGTTTTAAAGTTAATGTTTTAAAGGACCCACTCTTGCAGTACCCGGAGTCCTTTGTTGAACGTCCCTGAGTTCCCCGTAAGACGCCATCCGGTACGCCGGGTGGAAGGAGCCGCACCCTGCCTGACTTGTTGAACGCTGCCGGAGTCGGAGCCTCAGTGGGCGCCATCAGGGGTCGGAGCGAGGACAGTTCTACAAGTAGAGCCCGGTTACCGTACCCGCACCGCAAGCAGTGGAAGACGGGGTCTTTATGGACAGTGCCACCGTGAGTGAGTGTGGCATTGGGGACCCGTGCTGCCCTGTGGTGGACAGGGGAAAGTAGCTGGAGCTGGCAGCAGAGTTTTACCTAAGAAAATGAAAGTACGGCAGCGGAACCTGGCTGCCATGTTGAAGTCCCCGTTGGGACCCTGACTGCCTATCCCCGTTGGGACTTTTGTTGCCCCCATTTTTATAAAGACAAGGCCGAGAACTTGCAGGCCACCAAAAACTATTGGGTTTGAAAATAATCCCTCCCTTAACCGGCCGTCCGGTTTCACCGCCTTCGGAGATGCAGACTGGAGGATGGGCCTGCGGGAAGCTGTTGGCCGAGGCCCACCACCACTACAACCGGTGGCCATCCTCCGAGTCAGGAGTCCCCTGGACGTGGGGCCTCTGAAAGGACTGTGAAACCTGTACCCGTCCTGTTGAAACACCTGGGCCCGTTCCTGGATTGGGGAAAAGGGGTGTTGCCCACTTCTTATAGGCAGCATCAAGGCTAGGTTGTTTGGGTGGGTGACTGAGGACCCGGTTCCCGTGTTATTAAAAATGTTATCGTAACGTTTAAGTATGTGCCTCCCGTAAGGGAAGATCTAAAAATTTGATAGTTTGTACAAATGTTATTATGCTTGTACCATGTTCCCGTTTTTCTATTTTGCAGAAACCAAAATAAACCGGTGATGGACGGGCAGCTCGCGGACGGTCTGCATTAAATCAAGGGGGAATGTGACGCCCTGGACTAGTCAGATACTGATATAACAATGGTCTGCACTCAATTTAAAGAGGATGGCGGTGCACGTGAAAAGAGGGCGATGCCCTAAAGTCATATAATAATAAATTCACTGCACTCAATTTGTAAATTTGCAAGAAGGTGAAAAATCATTTATTTAAACAAGTGATCAAGCAACATCCAACGACGTTTCGACCCGCCTGGGTCTTAGTCAAGTCGCTAGGTGAAAAAATACAAAATATATGATCAAAATACAGCAAGATTATATACAATAATAACTACTATATACATATTAAAGAAAATATATACAGGATATATACAAACTATATACAGATCAAGACAAATGGTCATAAAGTACTGTCATGTTTAAATTTTTGTATAGGCTATAGTAGCTAAGTGGCATTTTAAATATAGTATATGCAAAATTTGCATGAAAACTGGACATGGACTAGTCAGGTCGTCCCAGGTAGTCACACACAACACCACACCCCCTCCCGGTTAGGGGACATCAGTCAAACTAAAAGCCTTGTCACCACCTTCCAGGTTTGATGTCCACACCAGGGGAGGCGGAGCCAGGTGGTTGGCTCCGCCCACCTGTGGGCAAATGGGCTCCTACGGCATATACCAGTCGGGGAGCGGACTACCGGTGTCTAGGCATAGGAGTCAAACATTTACTCACAGAGGTGCAGGAGAAAGGCGGAAACCACCAACCTATTCTGGGAGAAGCTGCAGCCGGCTGCGGGCCCCGTTCATCACTCCATTTGGTTTACCAGAGACTCCGGTGTCTTGTGTCAGAGTGAGTACAACAGTGCCATCAGGCACCGTACCGCAACACTTCACCCTGCACCCCGGCCCTCGCCAACCGGGCCCTGGGACCAACACCCCCTACCCACGGAGGGGTCAAGACCTAGCTGCGCCATTACACCGCTCCCGTGTAGCCCCATACCTTCACCGCAGTGGTGGTGTCTACAATCACCACAACCCGTGGGTGGCGTCACGATCTTACATCCCAAACAAAACCACCGCGGCCCCCGGCCGTGGAACTCCTCACCCAAGTCCCCGCGTGTAGCGCCAACTCCCTTGCAGAGCGACGTGACCCCCGGGTCCGTGAGAGGCTCGAGCCACCACCCGCAGTACGAGCACGGATCTGAGCGGCTCGGCGGTCGCAGCCGAGCTTGCGGGGTGGTACAGAAACAAAAAAAATTGAAGAGGGAGCCATAATGGAGAGGTGCAGGACAAGAGAAGGAAAACAGAGACAATAAGTGGAAGAGGAAGCCATAAAGGAGAGGCGCAGGACAAGAGAAGAGAAATGGAAACAAAAAATGGAAGAGGGAGTCATAATGGAGAGGTGCAGGACATGAAATGGAAACGAAAAAATGGAAGAGGGAGCCATAATGGAGAGGCGCAGGACAAGAGAAGGGAAACAGAGACAATAAGTGGAAGAGGAAGCCATAATGGAGAGGCGCAGGACAAGAGAAGAGAAATGGAAACGAAAAAATGGAAGAGGGAGCCATAATGGAGAGGCGCAGGACAAAAAAAAATGGAAACCCCACCAGACATCCTGGGAGGATCCACTGAAAAATTATGAGTTTCCCATTGATTTACATTAGATTTGTTATTTGTGACAAATACACAAACATCACAAAATATTCGAGACGAATAATTTGAACCCGAATATTTTAGTATTCGCTCATCACTTCTCTTTAAGTTCAATAAATGTGTGACAACATGGTTGGAGATTACTGAACAAAATGCTTCAAAATATTATCACAAATTTTAACAAGTACAAAAAGTAATGCGGATGTGTCTTACCAGGGTATTAGACCCTTGCTTCACCTATCTTGAAAGCTCTTTGCACAACATTTACTCCAGCCAACTGGTTAGCTTTTTGTGTAAAATTTTAATGCTCCCCTTTTCGAAATTTGTGATAGGCACAAGTCAATACATAGCGATAGATCAGCATTGAAATGATTTATATTCAAAATAATTTTGATGCAATTGTACCCTTTTTTTTCGCGATGTCCCCCTCTTTGTCCTTTACGTAGCAGTAGCTCGTGTCCTCTAGATAGTGGAAAGTGGCCGTATAGACATGTCATGATAAGTGTTCCATGTTGTTTGTTTGGTGATACGGAGAACAGTGCCATCACTCTCGCTCCTGATATCCATCATTACGTCTCAGACCTCCATCCTTGGCTCCATATTTGGTCCGGCCAACAGAGTTACAAGAGTGAAGAGATAAGAGACAGTAACTTTCTGCTTTGTTTCCATCTGCTAAATTTACTTGCATGGATTGCTTTCTGAATGCACAGCCCATGGGGCACTGATGCCCTTCAAATGGCAGATAAGACCATGACCGGCGCCCGTGCTTGTACAATTCATTAGTGCTCATGGCTTTTAAACAGAGGTTATGTTCTGTTAAACACGGACTAATTCTATCTATTGAAGGCTTTTTACAATTTGTCTGTTTCTCTAGAGATTTATTAATCAAGCATTACCGCGGAAAATCACTCACACTGAATAATAATGGATGTAGTGGAACGAAGCAAAGATTTAGGGGAGAGAATTAAAGTATTAAGATTTTGGAAAAGAAGGGTCCTGATTAGGGATAAACAAATCAACCAGAACGGTAAAGTTATGGTTATGGTTATTTGGACCTTCCCAGCCTAAAAAACAACTCTGACGCTTTGCCCAGGTGTTCTCAATTGTCCTAGTGCAGTGGCAATTGGGATAATACTGTTGGGGTTAATGTTATCTGTGAATTGTCAGCTGGCATCAAGCCCAGGGGTTAGTAATGGAGAGGCGTCTATCAGAAACCCCCATTACTAACCTAGCAAATATAAAGCTAAAAAAACACACAGGAAAAAAAAAATTTGAATAAAGACTCCCCCACACTCCCTCATTCACCAATTTATTACTTCAAAATAGATCCTAGACGTTCTGACATAATCCAAAGAGTAATGTCTCACGACGCCTATCAATTCCTATGGAGCTTTGCTCTGAGAACATTCTCAGCACAAGGCTCCATAGGTCACTCTTGGTCAGTGGCAGCCCAGAGTTTCTCATGAGTGGTGATGCCAGTAATTCAGTGACATCACTGCTCTTGAGAACTCGATGGGCGTTGAGGGACTTTACTCTTTGGATTATGTCGTAACATCAAGGATTTTTTTATTCAATAAATTAGTGAACAAGGGCATGTGGGGGAGTGTCCATTTGAAGGAACTTTCTCCCTGTGTGTGTGTTTTTTGAATTCTATACTTACCGAGTTAGTAATGGAGGTGTCTCCCCATTAGTAACCCCTGGGCTTGATGCCATCTGACATTACATAGTTGACATGAACCCCTAAAGTATTACCCCAATTGCCACTGCACTAGGACAATTGGGAAGAGCCAGACAAAGTACCTGAATTGGGCAGCTGTAGGCTTCTATATTTAGGCTGGGAAGGGCCAAATAACCATTGATCTTCCTAGCCTGATAATACAAATCAGAGTGAAGAGGGGGTTAATGCCGCGCATCAGCCAAAATGAAGATGTAGCACGTTGATGTTATAAACGTATTCTTTTATTCCATCGGTCCATCGATAGCCTGATAATAGACATATAAATGTAAATGGCAAACAATTGATCCACATGACTAATCACAATACATATTATATGAAAGATATACTTTTAGCAATTGACATGTGGATATACATGGACTATATAGAAGGATAATAGTATGCAAAATATGAAGAAGGAAAAGAGAAAACGATCAAAGTCCTTTTTAATGCAAAAACATTTTATTGATCAGATAAGGGAGAAAAACACCACAATGTGCAATTAACATCAATAACAGTTGGACCATAAATGACCTTCCAAAACAGATGGTGTCAATTTTAGAATAATACGTATAATAAGCAGGTTACAAACTACCCAAATTTCCTATATATAGGTGAAAGAATTATTGCTTTACATATAAGGCACAAATAAGCCATCCACTACAAGAGATAATCTTAATTAGTTCCAAATATATGAGAAAATAGCAACATGTGTTAATTAAAACTTAACTTTTAATTGGGTTATATAAAAATATAGTATAAAGTGCAAATAGTGATCCACACACCAGTTTAAAAACCTGAGAATGATGACGCCAATCAAGGAATAAAACACCATCACTCTCATATCATGACACAGGAGAGCAGAGGGGTAATCTACCCTATGTATCAATACCCATCTAAATATCGTCAGCTATAGGGACAACAGGTGAATATGGTCCACAGAAAATAGGCTTACAATCAGCCCAAGATATTACATAGCAATTGGCGATATTATAGCAAAAAATAGCTGCCTAATAATAAACACACAGCCTGTATATATTGACAGGTAGATGGACATATCCATACATGTATATACCGTTGATTGGAGTAACCACTAATAGATAAATCCAAGTGGATCCAATATGAACAAATAGAAAAACCTGTGTACAAATAGGCTGTAGGCAACAGTTGCTATATAATGTAATAGACACAAAAGAAAAAGGAGTGATCTCACCCAATTCCTATGTCCTGTTCAGGGGTTCAAATTTCTCCTGTGTCATCAAGATCTGTATGTCAAGTTGACGGAAGAAGTGACTTGGTCGCTAACCCTGTCAGGGATAAAGCTGACCCTTTTTCACAATAAACTCCCGCCCTGACAAGGGCAGTCCACAGCTGGCCCTGTTGTGGCTAGCCCTATTATCCAGACCAAGTGCCTCCCAAATCCTATCACATAGGAAATATACCATGCGGATATAAGGGGACAATAACTAGATATCTAAAGAGATTGCCAAGGCACATAAAAGAAATCTATTCACAGTAATCACCACAGGGGCCCCTAGACGAAGGCGTTGCCGAAACGCGCGTTGGGCGTGTTCTGGACCTGAGTGACCTCCAAAGTTGAATGCAGGTAATATCTTTGTTCATGCCCATATCTATTGGATCCCTTTGGGAGCTTGTTACGGATTGCCGTATGCATGTATTTGGCTACATAGTGGTTGGGCAAGCTTTATGCGCCTTCAATGCAGGCTATATCTTATTATGCCCAAACTTAGATGAACTCCCCCTTGCGGTTTCTGTGTATTACTGCATATATTGGTTGGGGATTACTGTTAGTAGGGGAGGTGTTGTCCCGGGACCCAGGTGTAGGTGATGTGCAGTGCTGGGGCGCCGTCTGCAGGCTGGACCGGATAACACCGGTGTACTCACTGTTGTTGAATAAACCACACAAAGTCCAAGTAGTAAACCAAGTGCCGGATATCGGTAGCCTCCGGAGGGGTGTGCTCGGGTCCCACACACCGGTAGACAGGACAGGGACCCTTCCTCCTGCACTTCAGTGTTTTGTCTTCTGTGTTGACTAGTCCGCATGAAATGGGAAAAGTCCGCTCCCGGTGTCTTTGCTGTGGGAGCTGTTGCCCGCGAGATCTGACCCTTGGGATTTTTGCAGGCACTTGCAGATGCCCTATACCCCGCGTTGGGCTTCCGTCTCGCTCTATCTGGGCTCGCTGGTGGCACAAGACGTGCTAATTGACAAGGGGCTTGAAGCTGTCCTCACCCTGGGGTCCAGGTACCCCGTCTGTGCACGGCCTCCGGACCGGATTCCCGCTGTCGGCACCGGCGGGCTACAACCCTGCCCCGGTCCACTTAAGGTCTCCCGTGACTGGATCTCCGTCGCCTGTGGCCCTGCTCTGCCGTCTGCCACCTAGTCAGCTCAGGTAGTCCGGTAGTCCGGGAGCTACAACCCCCGACTACCACTTCACTCCTCTCACTTCCACTGTCTAGACTCTTCTGCCTGTCTCTGTCTCACTTCCTCTGCTCAACTCTAACTGCTGTGTCCCCTCCCCTGACACCTCAGGACCCCTAGGTGGGTGTCACCATCTGCCTGGCCCCGTCCACTGGTGTATCCCTATTGTCCTGGGGGGGGGGGTCACTAGGCTTTGTGGCTGGTGTTTGTACCTGTGTGTGGGTTTGTGTTGGTAGGACAAGGAGGAGGGGATCCTGCATTTGGAAGATGGATGCGGTCTCCTGTGACAACCTGGTTTTGCCAGGGCATCATATACAGATATCTGACCAACACTCTTGTGTGTAATTGGTCATCTGATCTGATGGAAATCTGATTTATTTGCCAGATCTAGAGCAGATCTAGAGCAGCTTTCTACCATATATACTGCAAAAACCACACAAAGAGGCGATCAAATAGGTCCAAATACATTTTTATTAATATAAAGTGCAGACAAGTGGAGGGGGGCAGAAACCGGTATACATCACTGCAGCTAACAACTGCAATTAATATGCTGAACAATACAAGATGTCAAAGTATATATATGCACAGTCAGGCATTACATCATGCACTCAATAAAGAGAATTTTTAAATTACTGGCATACTCACAGAGAAGACATATAAATCCCTTAATATAAGGTATATCTCAGGTTTGTTGCTAGTAGATAACTACACAAGAAGCAACTAAATCATCTGATATAGACAACTTAGATACATTTAGTGCACATCAGAGTACTAGAAT
Source organism: Anomaloglossus baeobatrachus (assembly GCF_048569485.1). Classification (NCBI taxonomy): domain Eukaryota; kingdom Metazoa; phylum Chordata; class Amphibia; order Anura; family Aromobatidae; genus Anomaloglossus; species Anomaloglossus baeobatrachus. The sequence continues at coordinate 59,821,911 of NC_134363.1, forward strand.
GCTGTATATAGTGCAATAATGTAACTGCCACATGTAACACGCAGACACTGGTCACGAAACACATTGTGAATCATAGACTTAGTCAAAGCGAGCGTCTATTAGTCTATCCTAAAGTGCACTGAAAGTAAACATAGGAGATATAGGAAATATCCACAAACCGGAGAACCAGATATATAAGGGCAAGTAATGCAAGGCAAGACAGGGCCTACATATTACCTGAGGATATGGATAACTGCAGTGGATTGTGCCCAATGCGCATTTCGTTATTAACCTTCTTCAGGGGGCGTATATACTGTAAGTGATTACTCCTGCAGTCACTAGGTGTCATCCTCGCACAGCACAATCAAACGCCATTTTCGTTGCCTTGTTCTTTTCTCTTATATATCTATGTATCTGTTGAGAATTTACATTTCTTGTGTCGAGGTGCCGACAATACCCAGAGTGCCCCAATAAATGAATGATCTGTTCTGTATTCAATATCAAAAAACACATCCGATACAACCCTGGCGCTTTAATAGTAGTTACCCGCCAAAAGCTATCCAAGGAAGCACAACCGGGCAACGGCTGAGAGGGTCAAGGTAGCCCAAGGCTTAGCAAATGCTCACCCATCTGATATTATCATTTTGCAGGCTCTGATATAATAGAGATAGCACCAGTATGTAGAGATGAGCAAATATATTAGAGTGAAATAACATTTTACAAAAATCTGAATTTGCCAAAACGCTTAATTTTTTGTGTTCAGTAAAAGGTTAAAAAAACAACAAAAAACTTATACTCATGTCACTATCCTTGATCCGATCCTCGGGGTATCATCTTCTTACCACCGCTCGACCTGAAATCCATGGGCCTCTGCCCTGCAATGTTTCGGCACTTATGCCGCCAGGTTACAGGACTCGTTGTGACGCAATGATCCTACACGTAGCACCATCTGAGAGATTTCAGCGCGAGTAGGATGGATAAGAAGATGTGACGATGACTGGACACGTGACGGTGAGGAGCGGAGGGACCAGAGAGTTGAGAGGTAAGATGAATATTCTTTCATATTTTTACATTTTATATTTATTATTCTATGGAGTCTGGAAAGAGACCGAAGAGAATATTAAGGGGCATTTAATAACTTATCCGCAAATGGAATTTCCCAGGAAAATCCGCTCAAGCAGACGACTTTGCATTGTGCCTGATCCATTTTTTCAGACTTGTATCCAGGAGCCAGGGGCTTAAACACAACAGCACTAATCAAATATTTGTCCCAGTTGCTTCTTACTGTCACAGTCTCCTCTTTGTGAAGTTAGTGCCAGTGTCAGGGTCTCTGTTATCATCCAAGGCTTCACACATTAAACATATGTGGGGTGATGTTGGGGGCCCAGGCCTCACTACCATTAAGCGTACTCCTGGGTTGAGGGAAAGCCTAGGGTACGCTTAGTGTAGCATTCCTGTACATGTCAGGGCACTACAAGGTACTGCATCATGTCAAAGATGCAGGGCCTACCCCCAGGGACCTGGAAGACCAGTGCCGGTAACATGAAAGCACATAAACATTCCCAGTTTCCCTCTCCCAATCATTGGTGACTGACTAGTTTGGGGCCCAATGGATGGCCATCCAGGGGTGGAGCCGATCCGTTCCACTAGACGTCAACCGGGGGGGAGGTGTGAGACAACAGGACAGTCTGTAGTGACCGTTGTAAGAGACGGACGTGTCTAGAGACAGGGTCGTGTAGCAGTGACCTAGTGGTGAAGGAGAGTGGTTGCCAGGGAAGGTACGACGAGGTACCCCTGGAACCATAGCACTGACGGGGCACAGGGAGAACGCTTCAGGCTACCTGACAAATACCTGCACAGTGAGGGGACCATCCAGGACCTCACTGACCCAAGAATCCGGGGGCATCAGCAGTAATGATAGAGCCAGGGACCGGAACAGAACACCAACCCTACAGGGTTCACACCGCCATATGGATCAGAGACTGAACGACAAACAGAAGGAGACTCCCAGACGCTCCAAGTCACAAGGTTCCAACAACCAGTGAGAAGTGCAGGGGGAAGAAGCTACCAGGTTACAACACCGGCACTGGGACTAAAGGGACCAGGGTTCGAAACCAGCCTGCTTCAGTGAACCAGCGTTACTACCGCTGTGAGTATACACCAGTTGCATTGCATTCCCATTGTGTGATCTTCCTTCTTTCCACACCGAACTCCATCAACTACTCCTGGGGCTCGGCCCTACTTGCGGAGGGCCCAACATCCAGGCTGCCATCACGACTAGTCCCAATGGCAATAAACTATGCAGCGGCAGCTCCATCAACCTAGCCGCAACACGCAAGTGGCGTCACAACATAAACTCTCTAATCTCCCCTGTATATAAACCTTTTACAAGCAACCCCCAGGGTCACGGAACCAGGCATCGGCCATTACACACCCGTGACACAGCATCCCCTACATATATGGCCCGGGACTGAGTACCCCATAGCCCTGGGCGGCACACTCAGTCTTAGGGTCAATGTAGGGTTCCCTGTAAAGTTGTTCCCCCATTCCTGTCACTCCATGTGACAATATTCTATTATTGGCTACTACATTACTGGGTGAAAACGTGGGAGTCAAAATAAAAGCTGCTGTTATATATGAACTACAAAGGCAAATATAACAAGTGTTTTGTAGCATTAACAAAAACACATGACATAAACCTTAAAGGGAACCTGTCATCAGAAATTTCGCCCAAAACCTAACAGATTCCCCCTCTGCAGCTCCTGGGCTGCATTCTAGAAAGGTCCCTGTTATTATTGTGCCCCATGTGAGACCAAAATAAAGCCTTTATAAAGTGCTACCTTTTTGTATGCAGCTTCTGTAAATGGGACACGGGGGCGGGCTCTCTGGCGTCCGTTATTCTGCCTCCTGGTCCTGTATGCCGCCCCCATCGCTCCTTTCCATATCTGATGCACCGCCCACTGCTCCAGCCATCCCCGCGCATGCCCAGTGCCAGTCTCACAGGACTGAGCAGTGTGACCGCTGGTGACGTGTGCGCAGGCAAGTGATTATGGGCGGGGCTGTGACTGTTATCAGCAAGTACCCGCCCATAATCTCGTGAGCGCGCAAACCTCTCCAGCGGTCACACTGAGCTCAGTGTAGATGCTAGACTGTATGGGCTGCTTCCAGGGATGACGTCCCTTTGTCACGTGATAGTATTTTGAACACGCCCCTATCACGTGACAAAGGGACGTCATCCCTGGAAGCAGCCCATACAGTCTAGCATCTACACTGAGCTCAGTGTGACCGCTGGAGAGGTTTGCGCGCTCACGAGATTATGGGCGGGTACTTGCTGATAACAGTCACAGCCCCGCCCATAATCACTTGCCTGCGCACACGTCACCAGCGGTCACACTGCTCAGTCCTGTGAGACTGGCACTGGGCATGCGCGGGGATGGCTGGAGCAGTGGGCGGTGCATCAGATATGGAAAGGAGCGATGGGGGCGGCATACAGGACCAGGAGGCAGAATAACGGACGGCAGAAGGCCCGCCCCCGTGTCCCATTTACAGAAGCTGCATACAAAAAGGTAGCACTTTATAAAGGCTTTATTTTGGTCTCACATGGGGCACAATAATAACAGGGACCTTTCTAGAATGCAGCCCAGGAGCTGCAGAGGGGGAATCTTTTAGCTTTTGGGCGAAATTTCTGATGACAGGTTCCCTTTAAAAGGGGTATTCCCATCTCTAAGATCCTATCCCAATATGTATGTAGTAGGCGTAATAATTTTAGCACATACCTCCAATTAGAAATGCATCGTGTTTCCCCAAAAAAAACCGTAGCAGGAATTTTTGGCCTTTTCGGAGTAAGGCTTAAATATAAGCCCTTTCCCAAAAATAACCCCTAGTCGCGATTCAATAATGAAGTGTCCATGCAGCTAAAAAAGTTAAAGATACTGCAGGACACTTTATTATAGAAAGCAGACACCCCCAAAAGAAAGAATAAAGAAGACAGACAATGCAATCATACTCACCAGACCCCGAGCTGGACACTGTGGAATGCAAGTACCGTAGCTGTGGTGGAACACATCGAAGACCTGAGGTGGAACGCATCAAAGACCTTCAGTGGAATGCATTGAGGACCTGCGATGAAACGCATTGAGGGCCTGCGGTGGAATGCATCGAGGGCTTGCGGTGGAACGCATCGAGGGCCTGCGGTGGAACGCATCGAGGGCCTGCGGTGGAACGCATTGAAAACCTGAGGTGGAATGCATCGAAGACCTGAGATGGAATCCATTGAAGACCTGTGGTGGAATGCATTGAGGGCCTGTGGTGAAACGCATCGAGGCCTGCAGTGCAATGCATTGAGAGCCTGCGGTGGAACGCATCAAAGACCTGAGGTGGAACGCATCAAAGACCTGCGGTGGAACGCATTGAGGGCCTGTGGTGAAACGCATCGAGGGCCTGTGGTAGAACGCATTGCTGGCCTGCGGTGGAACGCATTGAAGACCTGCGGTGGAACGCATCGAGGCCTGAGTTAGAACACATCGAGGGCCTGTGGTGGAACGCATCGAGAGCCTGCAGTGGAACACATCAAGGGCCTGCGGTGGAATACACACACATACAGTGATACTGTAGTGCTCTGGGAACCTGGGACGCAGTGGAACATGAGAACATGAGGTGGAACACACTGAGGACCTGCAGTGGAATGCATCAATGTGACCAGTTCCGAAATAAATCAGAGGCATAGAAGTATGGGACAACAGCAGCTATAGGACATATGGCGGTAATACAACAGTAGCTATAGGACATATGGTGGTAATACAACAGTAGCTATAGGACATATGGTGGTAATACAACAGTAGCTATAGGACATATGGTGGTAATACAACAGTAGCTATAGGACATATGGTGGTAATACAACAGTAGGCTTTAGGACATATGGTGGTAATGTGACGCCCTGGGCAAGCCAGGGGTCACAGGTCATCACACCACCACACCCTACATCCCAGTTAGGAACACCAAAGCTACTAAAATCCTTGTTGCCTTCCTCCAGAGGCTGATGTTCACACCAGGGGGTGGGCCAGGCGGTTGGCTCCGCCCACCGAGGAGTTCACAGCTCTGGAGGCGGGAAGAACGAAAAGTTGAAGTCTAACTGAGGGCTAGAGTGGAGTGAGCTCAGGGAAGAGGGAGCGTGAGGAGTGAAGTAGAAGGAAGTGGTAGAGGAGCTAAGTGAAAGTGAAGTGGTAGTGGAGCAAAGAAGAAAAGGAGTAAAAGTGAGCGTAGAAAGCCCTGAAGTTGGTCCGGCTAAGTGCAGGACAGTGTCAGCAAGGTCAGCAACAGCGGTGATTGTCTGGAGGGGGACTGCTCGGAGGTTGCTGGAAGGACCGTGGACGGGTAGTGGCCCGGCGGTCTGGAGCAGCATACGAAGGACAGTCAGCACCAGGGCAGGGGCCTCTCGGACCCCGGCAAGGCTAGGAGTCGCCATAATTTGCCAAATCCGTCAGTGAAGGGGACGTCGATCCCCCAACAACCAAGTCCCGACTGAAGGCAAAAGTCCAACCATTAAGGAGGAACACCGCCACCGCCAGGGCACCAGTTCCTCGGGGCCAGTGTCTGCAGGCAAAGCAGGGCTCTTCCGGCCCATATCCAAGCTGGGGAGTGGGTTACCGGTGGGAACCCATCGCTACCAACACAGAAACACTACGTGCAGGTCAAAGGGACATCACCGTTACCTACTGGGAGAGCAAGTGCAGCCGTCCGTGGGAACCGTCTTTCCAGCCGTGTGGTTTACCGAAAAACTGTGTCAACGTCTCAGGCTGAGTGAGTACCACAGTGCCGCAAGGCACCGCGCTGCCCCCGCGTCCCTGCGCCCACCAAGCCCTGCATCTCCCATCTCATCACTGGGCCCCGGGATCACCAACCCCTACCCACGGAGGGGCAACACAACAACTGGCTGCTCCATACCACCCTCCCCGGGATCCCCATACAGAGCAGCGGTGGTGCCAATAAATCACCACAACCGTGGGTGGCGTCACGGACAATAAACCATCCCCACACCCAACAACCCCCTTTCACTCACGGGCGAGGAGCGCCGCTAGAGTCCCCGGGATCCGGCTCATCGCTCGAGCCACCGAGCAGCAGCAGGCCGCAGCAGCCGCGGCAGCCGGACCCGAGCAGCAGTGGGAGGGCACGGCGTCCCCTCCTCCGCCCGCGACAACTTGGCGTCACGAACAGGATCTTACCGCTCTGCCGTTGGGTAGAGGTGCGCCTTGTGACCGCCGGAGGTATCCGGTTGAAAATTTCCAGAAGTCACCATCTTTGGCGCGAAAAGTTCCCGCTCGAGCGTCTTCTCGAGTAGCAGAGGCGCGAAGGCCAAAACTCCGCCCCAATAAAGGAGGGGCCGGAAAGAAGCTAAGGGGGACGCGATGGCGTCTAGCTGCATGTGAGCGCAGCTATAAAAGCAGGGACGGCAGGACTCTGCAGTCACCCTGTTCCTGGAAGGAGTTGCCAGCAGAATGTGGATGCCGTCCCGAAGCACCGTAGCCCCCGCGCCGGGAACCGCGGCGTGGGTGGAAATCCGTACCGCGCAGCTCTACCTGAGGCTGCAAGTCAAGATGCAGCTCCTCCTGGAGGAGTGGGAGACCGACATGGCGGACGTTATAGCCACCGTGCGGAGACGCGAGGAGGAGGCGGAGGAAGGGAGGGTGAGTGACCCACGCCCCTATGTCCCCGAGGGACCGGTCGCTGCGGCTGAGGGACCCGGTCCAAACCCTCTCCCTCCGCTGCCTCCTTCGCCACCCGTCCCGGAGGCCGTGACCCCGCCACTAGGCCCGCTGCCACCGCAACCGGTAGCGATACCCAGCCCGTCCGCCCTCGCGGACCGACCTGCAGTCAGAGCCCGTGGCAAGTCGGAGGTGCTGCCATGGAAGGCCCCGAAGTCTGCACCGGAGGCAGTCCCTGAGAAGTTCCCCGAGCCGGAGCTGGTGACCCGTTCCGAGCCGAAGGCACAGCCGCGGAAAGCCCCTGTGCCCATCCCCCACACCTCGGCCGAGGTGGCGTCGGGTTGTCGCTGTAAGGCGGCGCCCAAGGCCAAGACACCGCGGGACCTGCCGCCCAGAGCCCTGACAGTGGGCAACGTCCAGGATGTCCCGCGGGGCCTGATCCGTGCGCCGGAGCTCGCAGCAGCACCGTATTGGGACAGGGAGCCGGTACTGCTGGGCCTGGAGATCGGTGAGCGGGAGAGGAAGAAGGCCGAGCTGGTGGCCCGAGCTATAAGGGAGAAAGAAAATCTCCGCCAGGCCACGTTCCGTGTCCGGGGCCGGCTGTACGAGGGGCAGGTGAGGCGGTTTGATGTCCGCCGGGGCTACGGGTTTATTTATGAACCGGGCCTGGAGGCCGAAGTGTTTGTAGCCCGGCGGGATGTGAATGCCCACCTGCCTGAAGAGCACCCCGGCCGTAATCTGATGCCGGGGGATATTGTGCAGTATACCCGGCACTGTGGAGAGAGGGGGTGGTTTGCCCTAGATGCCAAACTGCGGGGCAGCCAGGAGAGCAGAGTTAGTCCTGCACCCCCTCCCTCGGATGAAGCCGAATAATCGGAGTAGGGCAGCGGAGCACCGTTGTCCAGTCCCCGTTGGGACCACCAGCGTGTTGTTGAATGTTTGGAAAAAGTTTAAAAAGTTTAAAGTGATGATAAGCAAAATGATTACCGTGTACTTCACCTGATTAACAGTGATTGAACCAGCCGGAGCCGGCACCGTTGTCCCCGTGGGGACCGCTTAAAAAGTTAGCATGGGAACTATCCATGGACAAGCCCGTGAACTTGCAGGGCAACCACAAACGTTAAGTGGCTTGTAAATAAGTTGTTTTACCGTACCGTTTTCCGCAGTTGCCGCCTCCGGAGAGGCAGGTTGGAGGGAGGGCCCTCAGCAGAGCAGGCTGGGGCCCAGCCACCACAGGAACCGGTGGCTACCCTCTGGAGGGGAAGGAAAGATCCCGCTCGGGTAACTGGTGCTGGACTTGGGTCAAGGGGTGCTGCCTGGGCTTTAGGGGCAGCATCAGGGCCAGGTTGCTTGGGTGGGAGAGAGCGGAAACCGTACCCGTAAAACCGTTTAGTAACGTTTAAGAAATGTGCCTCCCGTTGTGGGATGATGTTATGATATATATGTTACTGTTTACTTTTTATACATTTACAGAAAATAAAACCGGTGTTGGACGGGCAGCCCGCAGACGGTCTGCATTTTGCTAAGGGGGAATGTGACGCCCTGGGCAAGCCAGGGGTCACAGGTCATCACACCACCACACCCTACATCCCAGTTAGGAACACCAAAGCTACTAAAATCCTTGTTGCCTTCCTCCAGAGGCTGATGTTCACACCAGGGGGTGGGCCAGGCGGTTGGCTCCGCCCACCGAGGAGTTCACAGCTCTGGAGGCGGGAAGAACGAAAAGTTGAAGTCTAGCTGAGGGCTAGAGTGGAGTGAGCTCAGGGAAGAGCGAGAGTGAGGAGTGAAGTAGAAGGAAGTGGTAGAGGAGCTAAGTGAAAGTGAAGTGGTAGTGGAGCAAAGAAGAAAAGGAGTAAAAGTGAGCGTAGAAAGCCCTGAAGTTGGTCCAGCTAAGTGCAGGACAGTGTCAGCAAGGTCAGCAACAGCGGTGATTGTCTGGAGGGGGACTGCTCGGAGGTTGCTGGAAGGACCGCGGACGGGTAGTGGCCCGGCGGTCTGGAGCAGCATACGAAGGACAGTCAGCACCAGGGCAGGGGCCTCTCGGACCCCGGCAAGGCTAGGAGTCGCCATAATTTGCCAAATCCGTCAGTGAAGGGGACGTCGATCCCCCAACAACCAAGTCCCGACTGAAGGCAAAAGTCCAACCATTAAGGAGGAACACCGCCACCGCCAGGGCACCAGTTCCTCGGGGCCAGCGTCTGCGGGCAAAGCAGGGCTCCTCCGGCCCATATCCAAGCCGGGGAGCGGGTTACCGGTGGGAACCCATCGCTACCAACACAGAAACACTAGGTGCAGGTCAAAGGGACATCACCGTTACCTACTGGGAGAGCAAGTGCAGCCGTCCGTGGGAACCGTCTTTCCAGCCGTGTGGTTTACCGTAAAACTGTGTCAACGTCTCAGGCTGAGTGAGTACCACAGTGCCGCAAGGCACCGCGCTGCCCCCGCGTCCCTGCGCCCACCAAGCCCTGCATCTCCCATCTCATCACTGGGCCCCGGGATCACCAACCCCTACCCATGGAGGGGCAACACAACAACTGGCTGCTCCATACCACCCTTCCCGGGATCCCCATACAGAGCAGCGGTGGTGCCAATAAATCACCACAACCGTGGGTGGCGTCACGGACAATAAACCATCCCCACAGCCAACAACCCCCTTTCACTCACGGGTGAGGAGCGCCGCTAGAGTCCCCGGGATCCGGCTCATCGCTCGAGCCACCGAGCAGCAGCAGGCCGCGGCAGCCGGACCCGAGCAGCAGTGGGAGGGCGCGGCGTCCCCTCCTCCGCCCGCGACAGTAATACAACAGTAGCTATAGGACATATGGCGGTTATACAACAGTAGCTATAGGACATATGGTGGTAATACAACAGTAGCTATAGGACATATGGTGGTAATACAACAGTAGCTATAGGACATATGGCGGTAATACAACAGTAGCTATACGACATATGGTGGTAATACAACAGTAGCTATAGGACATATGGTGGTAATACAACAGTAGCTATAGGACATATGGCGGTAATACAACAGTAGCTATACGACATATGGTGGTAATACAACAGTAGCTATAGGACATATGGCGGTAATACAACAGTAGGCTATAGGACATATGGTGGTAATACAACAGTAGGCTATAGGACATATGGCGGTAATACAACAGTAGCTATAGGACATATGGTGGTAATACAACAGTAGCTATAGGACATATGGCGGTAATACAACAGTAGCTATAGGACATATGGTGGTAATACAACAGTAGCTATAGGACATATGGCGGTAATACAACAGTAGCTATAGGACATATGGTGGTAATACAACAGTAGCTATAGGATATATGGCGGTAATACAACAGTAGCTATAGGACATATGGTGGTAATACAACAGTAGCTATAGGTCATATTGCGGTAATACAACACTAGGCTATAGGACATATGGCGGTAATACAACACTAGGCTATAGGACATATGGCGGTAATACAACAGTAGCTATAGGACATATGGTGGTAATACAACAGAAGGCTATAGGATAAATTGCGGCAATACAAGAGTAGACTATAGGACAGAAAAAATATATTTGTAGGTTATATATATATATATATATATATATATATATATATATATATATATATATATATATATATATATATATATACATACATACACACACACTAGGCTATAGGACATATGGCGGTAATACAACAGTAGCTATAGGACATATGGTGGTAATACAACAGTAGCTATAGGTCATATTGCGGTAATACAACACTAGGCTATAGGACATATGGCGGTAATACAACACTAGGCTATAGGACATATGGCGGTAATACAACAGTAGCTATAGGACATATGGTGGTAATACAACAGAAGGCTATAGGATAAATTGCGGCAATACAAGAGTAGACTATAGGACAGAAAAAATATATTTGTAGGTTTTATATATATATATATATATATATATTGTGACAATGTGGGCCCCAAGTGTATGTGGGCCACACATCAGGTAGCGGGATTAAAGCACGCCAGAGTAATTGGTCTCTTTAACAGACCATCTGGTTTATTAACAGGTCCATAAACCATATCAGGTCACATAACATAAAGATGCCGTTCGTTGGCTTTCTCCTCAAAGACCAACACATAATATAAAGTCCACACACTTTTGGACTGCCACCCATGTGTCACTGACCCTTGTCAGTATCCAGACCCCAGGTCCAATCCCAGTTACCTTCCTCTTAAGGTGGCTAGTGTCCTTTCCAGGTTCCCCCTGGCTCCAGCCACATGGCTTTACACATGGACCTAAAAGCCCCTTCCTTCAGAAGAAGGTCTCCGGAGGAGTGCAAAACACCCTGCTTCTGCTCTCTCCATCTCCAGCACACACACTGGAAGTCTAGAGCCAGTCTCTCCCTAGACTGCCCTCGACACTCTCCACCCAGGTTCAGAGACAGGATTGCTTTAACCCCTGGAGCCACACCCACAGGTGGTAAGGAGTGTGTAATCAGCATCACACACCCTTCCATGGCTCTGCATGAATGCAATCCTGTGGAACCACAGGTCCCAGCCAGTTTCACATTGCAGAGCACCCACGCTTCTGCAAAACATACCGGCCTTTTGTAATACAGCCGGTTGATACCTCACAATATATATATATATATATATATATATATATATATATATACACACACACTAGGCTATAGGACATATGGCGGTAATACAACAGTAGCTATAGGACATATTGTGGTAATAGAACAGTAGCTATAGGACATATGGCGGAAATACAACAGTAGCTATACGACATATGGTGGTAATACAACAGTAGCTATACGACATATGGTGGTAATACAACAGTAGCTATAGGACATATGGTGGTAATACAACAGTAGCTATAGGACATATGGTGGTAATACAACAGTAGCCATAGGTCATATTGCGGTAATACAACACTAGGCTATAGGACATATGGCGGTAATACAACACTAGGCTATAGGACATATGGCGGTAATACAAGAGCAGCTATAGGACATATGGTGGTAATACAACAGTAGGCTATAGGATAAATGGCGGCAATACAAGAGTAGACTATAGGACAAAAAAATATATTTGTAGGTTTTATATATATATATATATATATATATATATATATATATATATACATATACACACACACATATATGTATATATATATATATATATATATATATATATCAACATACTTTTTTTTCTTAAACACATTTAATTGGGACTCTATCAGTTTTGCAGTTGGATTTTTCAATGTTTTGGATTGCTTGCCATATCTATCTATCTATCTATCTATCTATCTATCTATCTATCTATCTATCTATCTATATGTCCATCCAAAAAGAGTGCACAATCCCTTTAACTTATTATCTACTAATGTCCTTTTTTGGGACGCCTAATCTTTTGCTTAAAATTCATTAAATTAAATTAATTAATCATTAATTAATTTAATTTATACATTACATTCATTAATTTTGCTTACATTTTATTTTCATTTTTAATTTTTTTTTTTTTTTTCATTAAAAATCTGTCATTTAATAAAAAAGAAAAAGAAAATTTCTTATTTGGCAAGTAATGGGTTAAGATAACAATGAATTGGTGACCAGAAATAGCTTTTATAACTTTTCATAGGTCAGGATATTGCCAGACATTGATCGCTTCTATCTTGATATCACATGAAGAAAACATCACTGTTCTTCACCAACTTTTGACATATGAACTATGAAGGTCTAAGAGGACTGAAGCGCGTGGTGATATTGTTACCTCTTGTGATGGAGTACGAGCTTTACATGATGGTGTACACTGCCATAAGAGATCACTGACTGGTTATCCGATAAAATTGATTGCGTCATGATGATCGTAAGAAACATCTATTCCAGTCTATGGCTATAACTGAATAGGATAACTGAAGTGAGCACTAATATATATATATATATGAGTGCAAGCCAAAAAATACATACTATATAAGAATAAGGCTGCACATCAGACTTAGATAATGGTATAATGCCTCAAGCATATGGAAAAAATATTGGAATATACAATGAAAAATGCTACTTGCTAATTTGAACATATGAATAATGAATTGCATACCTGCCATGAATATTAGGAAAAAGGAGATATTTAGCAATCTCATTGATCAATGTAACTGAGCCCCAAGACCTCGTCAAGGTATATCTCTATATTGGGGTCCCTAGCTCTGTGACCCTAACTGTGTGTCATCTCATTGCAATTAAAAACTGCTATGGGTGGAGAGGGGTAACTAAGGATTTTCTTATATAGGAGATGGAAAAAACATGGCCGAAAGGGGCGGAGCTGTGTTCACATTCAGAAAAAAACTACATATAACTGAATAGGATAACTGAAGTGAGCACTAATATATATATTCTGAGTGCAAGCCAAAAAATACATACTATATAAGGATAAGGCTGCACATCAAACTTAGGTAATAGTATAATGCCTCAAGCATATGGAAAAATATTGGAATATACAATGAAAAATGCTACTTGCTAATTTGAACATGTGAATAATGAATTGCATACCTGCCATGAATATTAGGAAAAAGGAGATATTTAGCAATCGCATTGATCAATGTAACTGAGCCCCATGTAACTTATGGCTATAAGGCATGACAAATCCGCTTATCTCCTCAATTCTTTTTCATTTTTAGGCACAGATACATTGAGTAACATACCTCCAGTGAGCCGAGTTCAGGACTGTGTTCCCAGCAGCTTCTCCAGGACAGAAGCCGCCTAGACTGGATATGTGATGGTTATAAGGTGCTGGAGGACTGGCCTATCCCTTGTAAGGCCGGGCATCGGGGGCCTGGAGTCCGCACTCTTCACTTTTTATCTTCTCGGTCACTTTTATCACATTTTATCATGCCAGACATTCCTGTGAAGCACTGGTGGCATACACATAATGAAGCTGCTCCACAGAATGGATTCTGAATACATTCACACAATGGAACACTGAAGAAAATTTGACATTTGAGGACTGTAGTTGTCTATTCAGGTGAATTTCCAGAATTAGTTGTGTGTACATAAGCAATAACTTGTAAAAGGATAAGGCACAGCCAATATAGTGGAGGTATATCGAGGTGCACTTGTTGGTTTCCAAACCGTGAGTCAATCAAATAGGTACAAGGCACTCTCAAGGGTTAATTTTCATATATTTTATTCCAAAATAGTTTTAAACATGTGACGTTTCAGCCACTAGGTGGCCTTCATCAGACAACTGGTATCATAAACTGGCCAAAATTGGAGTGTCAAGGCAACGGTATCCACCGCTATGCTTCGTGCATAACACAATACTGTAAATGGCCATCATTTAACTTTTTAGCAATTTCCCCACTCCACAGCTTTCTTCTTTATTAGTATTGCGTAACGGTGGAGACAGTAGCGTAACTATCGGGGAGATGGAGAGTGGAGGGAGCGCACCAAGATAACTCCAGGCCACAAGTTGCTGATGTTACTGTGTGCAACCTATGGCTCTAATCGTCCTCCCATGGCCCTAATCATCCTCCCATGGCCCTAACCATCCTCCCATGGCCCTAATCATCCTTCCATGGCCCTAATCGTCCTCCCATGGCTCTAATCGTCCTCCCATGGCCCTAATCGTCCTCCCATGGCCCTAATCGTCCTCCCATGGCCCTAATCATCCTCCCATGGCCCTAATCATCCTCCCATGGCCCTAATCATCCTTCCATGGCCCTAATCGTCCTCCCATGACCCTAATCATCCTCCCATGGCCCTAATCATCCTCCCATGGCCCTAATCACCCTCCCATGGCCCTAATCTCCCTCCCATGGCCCTAATCATCCTCCCATGGCCCTAATCATCCTCCCATGGCCCTAATCCTCCTTCCATGGCCCTAATCGTTCTCCCATGACCCTAATCATCCTCCCATGGCCCTAATCATCCTCCCATGGCCCTAATCATCCTCCCATGGCCCTAATCACCCTCCCATGGCCCTAATCACCCTCCCATGGCCCTAATCGTCCCCCCATGGCTGCAGTGACTAAGGACTTTTCTCAGAAACATCGTTGGTTGGTGATTACAAATGAGCTGCTAGCAGAGTATCTTGATGATTTGCCTAAATGCATTCAGCGACAATATCTTCCTCAGACGCCCATTAAAAGGGTTGCCCATTACTAGGAGAACCCCTTCTGATTAATCTTGTTTACCCCAGTTAAAATAAAAGACTCTGCACTCACTCCCGTTCTAGTGCTGTTATAGCGCTGTCGGAAATCATGGTTCGGGGCTCACTTGACATTGTGACATCACGTGAGCGCTATGTCCAATCACTGCCGGATTCTCTCTCCTCGCCTTTAAACTAAATGAGTTAATGAACAGGAAGTGAACGCTGCAACTGTCACTCACTTCCTGTTGATTGTCCCTTTGGTCCAAAGACGAGGAGAGAGATACCGGTTGTCATGATCCATCCTTGACTCAGCTGTTGCTGAGTCATTGCTGGTATTCCTTCTCAGGGTTCCTGGTCATGAGGGGTTAATCCTTGCTGCCTCGCTCTGATCTTCTGGCCGCTATATCCTGGCGCTGCACCTCCTGTGCTTCGCCAGTGATATTTTTGGCTCAGCTGTGGTACGTTCCCTTTAGTGACCTGTGTTCTGTCCTGTCCCGTCCTATCCTCCGTTAACTCCATGACCTGATCTGACCTCTGCTTCCCCCTGATCTCTGTCCTCTGTCTCCCACTGGACCCGACCTGACCTGTGGCTCCCGTCTTGTCCTTGTCTCTACTTCTGTTTCCCTCCGGTCTCTTGTCCTCCTCTGTTCTTCCGTCCTTTGCTGCAGACAATAACAGGGGAGGGCGCGTAGATCATACTTTTTTTCAATTTTTTTATACAATCGGGTGATCGTTTTCCAAAACCTGAAAACATCTTAAGGGGACACAGCATCCACCATCATTTTTTTTAGTGGCCATTGGTACAATATTAAATGTTTAGTGGATGTTAAGTGGACACTTAAGAGCAAAAACTGTTCACTTTTGACATAGTGACAAGTCCTCTATATTTTATTACTGCTTCTCTCGAGTGTTCCATTTTTTTTAACCCTTTCACCCCCAGGCAATTTTTCCGTTTTTCGTTTTTTCCTCCCCTTCTTCCGAGAGCCGTAACTTCTTTATTTTTCTGTTAATATTGCCATATGAGGACTTAATTTTTGTGGGATGAGTTGTGCTTTTGAATGAAACCATTCGTTTTACCATATAGTGTACTGAAAAACCGGGAAAAAATTCCAAGTGCGGTGAAATTGCAAAAAAAAATGCAATTGCAGGATTGTTTTGGGGGTCTTTTATTCCCAGTGTTCACTATATGGTAAAACTGATATGTTGGTGTGATGCATCAGGTCGGTGTGAGTTCGTAGATACCAAACATGTATACTTTTACTTTTGTCTAAAGGGTTAAAAAAATTCAGAAGTTTGTTCAAAAAAAGAATAGTGCTTTTGACGCCATTTTCTGCGACCTGTAGCGTTCTCATCTTTTGGGATCTGGGGCTCAGTGATGTCTTATTTTTTACATCTTGAGCTGTTTTTAATTATATCATTTTTGTGCAGATGCTACGTTTTGATTGTCTGTTATTGCATTTTTCAAAAGTTTTGCGAAAACCAAAAAACATAATTTTGGTGCTTGAATTTTTTTTTCACCATGCCGTGTACAGATCAGATTAATTGATTTTATATTTTGATAGATCGGGCACTTCTAAACTTGGCAATACCAAATATGTGTATATATACTGTAGTTGTATGTTGTATGTAGTTGTATCTTTTATGTAACATGAAGTTGTATGTTGTATGTAGTTGTATTTTTTATGTTGAATGTAGTATGTTTTATATATTTTATGATGTATGTAGTTATATGTAGTTGTATGTACATGTATGTTGTATGTAGTTGTATCTTTTATATTGCATGTTGTTGTATGTTGTATGTAGTTATGTTTTTTATGTTGTATGTAATTGTAAATTGTATGTAGTTATATTTTGTATGATGTTTGTAGTTGTATTTTGTATGTTGTATGTAGTTGTATATTTTATGTTGTGTTTAGTTGTATGTTGTATGTAGTTATATCTTATCTTGTATTTAGTATGTTGTATATAGTTGTATCTTTTAAGTTGTATGTAATTGTATGTTGTATGTAGTTGTATGCAGATGCATGCGGTTGCATATTTTTGTTCTATGTAGCATGTTTGTATGTTGTATGTAGTTGTATGTACTTGTATCTTTTATGTTGTATGTAGTTGTATGTTGTTGTATTTTGTATGTTGTATGTAGTTGTATCTTTTATGGTGTATATAGTATGTTGTATGTAGTTGTTTCTTGTATGTTGTTGTATGTAGTTGTATGTACTTGTATCTTTTATGTTGTATGTAGTTGTATTTTGTATGTTGTATGTATCTTTTATGGTGTATATAGTATGTTGTATGTAGTGGTTTCTTGTATGTTGTTGTATGTTGTATGTAGTTGTATCTTTTATGGTGTATATAGTATGTTATATGTAGTTGTTTCTTGTATGTTGCTGTATGTAGTTGTATCTTTTATGGTGTATATAGTATGTTGTATGTAGTTGTTTCTTTTATGTTGCTGTATCATGTATGTAGTTGTATGTTGTTGTATCTTATTGTATGTAGTTGTTTTTCTTGTATGTTGGATGTAGTTGTATCTTGTATGTAGGTGTATGTTATATGTAGCTCTTTGTATGTAGTATTTTTTTTCCTTCTAATTTAATTGTACTGTTGTTAAACAGAACATCACCTCACCTTGCCATTATAATGGAAGCATTACCAGGCTTTAGTGCTACAGGATAGCAAGCAATAATAATCTTTATTTTTTTATATAGCACCAACATATTCCGCAGCGCTTTACATACATCAGGAACACTGTCCCCATTGGGGCTCACAATCTAAATTTCCTATCTGTATGTCTTTGGAGTGTGGGAGGAAACCGGAGAACCCGGAGGAAACCCACGCAAACACGGGGAGAACATACAAACTCCTTGATGATTTTTTTCCTTGGTGGGATTTGAACCCAGGACCCCAGTGGTGGAAGACTGCAGTGCTAACCACTGAGCCACCGTGCTAACCATGCAATGTTTTTTCTTATATCAGAATATACGGTGCATTTTAAAGCTTAAAGCAACTGTCAGCACAGGATGAGAGCTGTCACTGAGTAGTCAGCATTGCACACCTCACAACTCCCACCACAGGCGTCTCCCCCCATCATTGTACACCATGCACATCCTTCCACAGACGTACCTCCAACATTATACATCCAAAAAAAATCCTATCAGTCATCCCAGCATTGCACACCCACCATAGGCAAGTAAAGATACCCCTAAGTGTGTTGCAGAGGGTCATTAGCATATAGTTTCCGATGCTCTCGTATCGGAAGCAATACGCAAGTGGATCCGTAGCCTTATAGTCACACACAGCTCAGGAGTCAGAGCACAGTTGGGTTACTTGCCGAGAGAGAGCCACAACAGATGTGATGAAAGGTCACCACAGATTATAGGTCAGATTGGTAGTAGAAAATGGGTGTTAGACACTGGTCCCTGTTCATTTAAATGACTCTGTCAGCACCAAATGACTGTTCAAGCCAAGCACAGGCGAGCACTGCACCCTCAGTGTGGCCGAACAGTTTGAAACCCCCTTCCCACCTGCTTGTATGTGTCAGGCTTACACCAGAGGGCGCAGAAGTCGAGAGGACAATGATCTCCAGAAAGCAGTAGTCTCACGCACACACAGAGAACGAGTTGTCAGAAAGCTGAGTCAAAGCCAGGTCACATCTGAATAGAGGGAATGAGCAAGTCGGGAGGAAGCACGAGGGTCAGGAGCTGATGGAGCACATAAATACCAAAGCAGGAAGCAGAGCCAAGGTCAGGAAATGTCACCTAGGTCAGAAGCCGTGAGATCAATCAGAGCAATGGACGGGACAAGGACCTGGACGATGGACGGGACCAGGGTCAGGAAGACAGGAAAGACAAACAAAAAACGGGAGATGGAGGTCAGGGAAAAGTCAGCTGATTAGTAGGAATGGATCAGGTAACTCACAGAACCAGAAGCGCACGCTGTAAAACAGTAGCTATCACTAACGGCACTCCGGGGGGAACCAAGCAAGCCGAGTCAAAGCCAGGAGGTCACGTCTGAATAGAAGGAATGAGCAAACCAGGAGGAAGCATGAGGGTCAGGAGCCGAGGGAGCACATAAATACCAACGCAGGAAGCAGAGCCAAGGTCAGAAAATGTCACCAAGGACAGAAGCCATGCGCTAAATCAGATCAATGGATGGGGCAGGGATCGGGACATAGGATGTGACTGGGGTCAGGAAGACAGGGAAGACAAAGAAAACACGGGAGACAAAGGTCAGGGAAACATCAGCTGGGTAGCAGGAATGGATCAGGGAACTCACAGAACCAGAAGCGCACGCTGTAAAACAGGAGCTATCACTGGTTGCGCTTCAGGGGAAACCAAGCAAGCCAAATCAAAGCCAGGAGGTCATGTCTGGATACAGGGAATGAGCAAGCCGGGAGGAAGCACAAGGGTCAGGAGCTGAGAGAGCATGTAAACGCTCGCCCCTCTCCAGTCCATCCTTAATGCTGCTGCCCAACTGATTCACCTCTCGCCTCACTACCACCCCGCTTCTCCTCTCTGCATGTCCCTTCACTGGCTCCCAATCTTCCATCGTATCCAATTCAAACTACTAATACTGACTTACAAAGCCATCCACAAATTGTCTCCTCCATATATCTCTGAACTAATCTCACGCTACACTCCAAAACGTAATCTCCGGTCCTCCCAAGATCTCCTTCTCTCCTCCTCTCTCATTCGCTCCTCATGCAACCGCCTCCAAGACTTCTCCCGAACATCCCCAGTCTTCTGGAACTCGCTGCCTCAACACGTCAGATTATCTACTACACTTGCAAACTTCAAATGGAACCTAAAGACTCATCTGTTCAGAAATGCCTATAACCTTGAATGACCAAACTGCCCCACCACCGTGCGGAGCTGCCGCCCCACCACCGTGCGGAGCTGCCGCCCCACCACCGTGCGGAGCTGCCGCCCCACCACCGTGCGGAGCTGCCGCCCCATCTACCCCCCACCTACTGTCTCCTCCCCATAATCCTATAGAATGTAAGCCCGCAAGGGCAGGGCCCTCTTCCCTCTGTACTAGTCTGTCTACTGTAACTTGTATATGTATTTTGTATGTAACCCCCTTCTCATGTACAGCACCATGGAACTAATGGTGCTCTATAAATAAATAATAATAATAATAATAATAATAATAATAATAAATACCAAATCAGCAAGCATAGCCAAGGTCAGAAAATATCACAAAGGTCAGAAGCCGAAATATCAATTAGAGCAATGGAGGGGGCGGGTATCGGGACATAGAACGGGACTGGGGTCAGGAATACAGGGAAGACAAACAAAACATGGGAGACGGAGGTCAGGGAAAAGTCAGCTGGGTAGCGGGAACGGATCAGGGAATTCACAGAACCAGAAGCGCATGCTATAAAATAGAAACTATCACTGGCAGCGCCAAGGTCCCGAAGCGAGGCGCCCTGGAGCAAGCACAGCTCACCAGACTTAACCCTGAAGGAGACCAGCAGTAGTCATGACATTATCACTCTAAAACCAGAGCTGTCAGTCAAAATAGAGTTGGGGTGGAGATAGATGGAAAACAAGTAGGTGGAAGGTGCACTAAACTGTTCGACTACACCAAGGGTGCACCACACGCCTGTACTTAGCATACGGAAAAACTGTACAAGCCAATAGAAACTATTAGAACTGGAGATCTTAAATGGATACATGTTGGATTGTTCTCATCTGTAGCTCTGGATTTTGCTTGACTTGCACAAGTAAGATCAATGTAAAGCGCTAATCCCCAGCTTTACCCTACACTGGAGACTGTTCCACCTCCACTAGGTCGCTGAATGACGATCTTGGCAACAGACTTTTATTAGTCACCGAGTCTCATTAGTCTGGAAAAAGATATTAAACCTGCTGAACTCTGTCCACCTGAATATTGTCCGCTGTATGAATCATACTCCGGGCCGGCTTTTATTCCTGACTCATGATAAAGCAAACTTCAGCTGAGGCACGTACGCTGCAGTGAGATCTTCTTCGCCCTTCATTTATATATCACATTTGTACAGAATCTTCTCGGTGTCGTCTTCTACACTTGTACTGATGAGTAGAATAAATGCCTGTTCACGCACGGAGCCCATGCTATGAATGTATGACTGAGATGATGCTTTACAAACGAGAAGCGAGGGCAGAACTGTTATGTTCTCGATATCATTATGGACTCCATAGATCACACAGGTCGGCCCCAAGGACTCCATAAGATCAAAACTGGACATCAAATTTGCATCTGTTTATCCTCCAAATTTAGTGAAGACCGATCCACAGCGATCAGAACTCATTAGTTCACCAATTGCAAAATGACCCCACCGTCAACTTGTCCACAGTCTACAGCTTTTCTCTCCTCGTCTGCTTTTTCTTCTCATCACAATGTTATTTTTTTCTATCTTTCTTCTTGCTAGAAAACTCTGATTTCAAGAAAACTGTTATTCCATTTTTCACAAATTAGTCGTACAGGAGGAGATAGAAACTTAGAAGAAAAGGAACAGCATCTTCCTTGCTCCTTGGAAGCAATCAGTGACATTCGTGAGAAAAGTCCTCAGACACTGCAGCCATGGGACAACGATTAGGGCCATACTGCACACAGTAATATCAGCAACATGCAGCCTGGAGTTATCATGGTACGCTCCCTCTACCCCCAATTCCCTGATAGTTATGCTACTATCTCCACCCTTAAGTTTAGGGAATACTGATTGTCATGTAAAACTTAAAAGGTCACTTATACCCAAACCAGAGCTAACACAGATATGAGTGTGGCTATGGCTACACTAATATCTCTCCCTGTGTGTCCCAGGGGCAAAGCTATGCTAAAAAAGAGAATTTCCTAATTTTCAAAAGCTCTGGAAATATCCCACAAGACATCCCAATATGAGGTCATAGAGGGGAGGGTCAGCTGCCACATTTTTGCGGGGTTCAGTTCTGGAGGATACAGCTAAGGCCGGTTTCACACATCCGGCTTTTCGCCGGTTTGCCGGATCCGGCGCTCTCCCATACAGTGACTACAGTACAGTGACAGCGCAACAAGCGCCGGTCACGTGCTGTCATGTGACCGGCGCATGTGACCCGGAAGTTACAGCACTGTCACTGTACTGTATTGTCTGTACGGGAGAGCGCCGGATCCGGTAAACCGGCGAAAAGCCGGATGTGTGAAACCGGCCTAAGCTGTGGTGCTGGCCGTTTGTATTCCTGGAGCTCCTCCCTCCATAAACCTGGAAGTTACACCTCTGTCACGAGTTTAGTAAGTTTTAGGTTTATTCCTTTTATTTTTATGTAATTGTCTATAAAGTATTTGTATTATTTACCTTTTGTAACATCTTGTATATTTTTATAAAAGTAACAAAAATACAATATATCCAGCTCACCAGTCTCTGTCTGGATTCCACCTGGGTCGGTGCACGGTATGCGTGGTTGGCGTCCACAGTTGTCACAATCCTTGGAAAGGAGGAGGGGAGGGAAACATCTCCAGCACCAGGTCTTTAAAAAAAACTTCAAATTTATTAATTCCAAGTAAAAAAAAATTCTTAAATGGACTAAAACAATCTCTCCATATGCCTTATAGCGCCTTCAGAGGAGAATTCCTTAATCATAGGCAAATATCTAAGATTAAGGAGTTCTTCTCTGAAACATGTAAGGCGCTATAAGGCATATGGAGAGATTGTTTTAGTCCATATAAGAAATTTTTTTTTACTTGGAATTAATAAATTTGAAGTTTTTTTTTTAAAGACCTGGTGCTGGATATGTTTCTCTCCCCTCCTCCTTTCCAATGATATTTTTATAAATATTGCCTATTCTTTTGGATTAAATAAATAAAATGGAATAGCTTCTTTCCTCTTGCTCTATAAACGATCCCCGAACCTGAAAAGCTTTATGCAATCTGAAACGGGTGTGCAATCTTAAAATGTTGGTGGTGGCAGCAAATTTTTTTTTTGCGTAGGGTTATTGTGGTGCTACTAAGGTATATATTTATTCCATTAGCGTGAATTGGGGCTATATACGCATTACCCTTGCTGTGAGACCTTCAATACTTGCATAATAGCAGCTCAGCAGCCTCATTTACTTATTGTCTGGCAGTTCCGAAATTGACCTGCCGACAAAGGGGTGCTGGAGATCAGTCTGATTATGACACTGATCAAGAAGAAAGCTGCAGAGTGGAGGACAATGCTAAAAAGTTACATTTGTGTTCTCATGTACACACAACTAATTCTGGAAATTCACCTGAATAGTCAACTACACTTTAATGAAAAACCACATTGTGCATTCAAAACTGTCACAAAGTCCTATATTTACATGGAAATCCATAATAGTAAACACCAGACCTAGACGTTTTTAATGAAAACTCCTTCAAATGTCTTTAAAAATGTCACTTTCAAAACTTTTGACATTTTTTTTATTTTTTTTTGTTTACTAAATGGTAGTGTGTAGTATATGAGCATCACCAACTCTTCCCAATGGACGGTATAAGACTATGGACAGCACATATTTATATTCCCAAGAGCATTTTAATAAAAATTAAATAAATAATAAAGTCCGCAGATGTCAAATTTTCTTTAGTGTTCTAAACCTGTGTGTTCCATTGTGTGAATGGATTCAGAATCCATTCTGTGGAGCAGCTATATGTGTGACCGTATAGCCACGCGTTTCAGTCACCCCAGTCCCTTACATTAATCTTGTGAGCGTCATCATGCAATCAATTTCGTCACATAGCCAGAAAGTTATTTATAAATCTGAAAATAAGGAGCGCTGATAGTGTAATACCAACAGATCAGTGAGGTATATCAGGAAATGTACACTCACCTGAAATGGTTGTGACAGTCACAACCACTAATGCGCATGAGATAATGGCATCTGCTGCAGCCCCTCATGGATGTGCATACAAAATGCAGAGGATAGGGGGTTAATGCCGCGCATCAGCCGAAATGAAGATGTAAAATGTTGATGATGATGATGACTTTTATTCCATAGGTCTACGCGTTTCGAGGTGAAAACCTCTTCCTCAGGACCACAAACATCAACAAAGCTTTATGTTGATGTTTCTGGTCCTGAGGAAGAGGTTTTCACCTCGAAACGCGTAGACCTATGGAATAAAAGAAAGTTATCATCATCATCAACATTTTACATCTTCATTTCGGCTGATGCGCGGCATTAACCCCCTATCCTCTCCATTTTGTATGCAGAAAGTTATTTATGGCACTGTACACCATCATGCAAAGATCGCACTCCATTTCAAGAGGTCACCATTTCCACGCATTTCAGTCCTCCCAGACCTTTATAGTTCATATGTCAAAAGTTGATGAGGAACAGTGATGTTTTTGTTTTATGCGATATCAAGATAGTAGCGATCAATGTCCGGCAATATTCTGACCTATGAAAAGTTATTTCTGGTCTCCAAGTCATTATTATCCTAAAAGAGATTGTTTGCCATATATAGTACAAAAAGTGTACAATGCCCAAAAAAAAAAAAAAAAAAAAAAAAAAAAAAAGAAGGGAATTTTGTTTACTTACCGTAAATTCCTTTTCTTCTAGCTCCAATTGGGAGACCCAGACAATTGGGTGTATAGCTTCTGCCTCCGGAGGCCACACAAAGTATTACACTAAAAGTGTAAAGCCCCTCCCCTTCTGCCTATACACCCCCCGTGCTGCCACGGGCTCCTCAGTTTTGGTGCAAAAGCAAGAAGGAGGAAAAAATTATAAACTGGTTTAAAGTAAATTCAATCCGAAGGAATATCGGAGAACTGAAACCATTCAACGTGAACAACATGTGTACACAAAAACAGGGGCGGGTGCTGGGTCTCCCAATTGGAGCTAGAAGAAAAGGAATTTACGGTAAGTAAACAAAATTCCCTTCTTCTTTGGCGCTCCATTGGGAGACCCAGACAATTGGGACGTCCAAAAGCAGTCCCTGGGTGGGTAAATAATACCTCATAATAGAGCCGTAACGGCTCCGTCCTACAGGTGGGCAACCGCCGCCTGAAGGACTTGTCTACCTAGGCTGGCATCCGCCGAAGCATAGGTATGCACCTGATAGTGTTTCGTGAAAGTGTGCAGGCTCGACCAGGTAGCTGCCTGACACACCTGCTGAGCCGTAGCCTGGTGTCGCAAGGCCCAGGACGCTCCCACGGCCCTGGTAGAATGGGCCTTCAGCCCTGAGGGAACCGGAAGCCCCGAGGAACGATAAGCTTCGAGAATTGGTTCCTTGATCCACCGAGCCAGGGTTGATTTGGAAGCTTGTGTCCCTTTACGCTGGCCAGCGACAAGGACAAAGAGTGCATCCGAGCGGCGCAGGGGCGCCGTACGAGAAATGTAGACTCTGAGTGCTCTCACCAGATCTAACAAGTGCAAATCCTTTTCACACTGGTGAACTGGATGAGGGCAAAAAGAAGGTAAGGAGATATCCTGATTGAGATGAAAGGGGGATACCACCTTAGGGAGGAATTCCGGAACCGGACGCAGAACCACCTTGTCCTGGTGAAACACCAGGAAAGGAGCTTTGCATGACAACGCTGCTAGCTCAGACACTCTCCGAAGTGAAGTGACTGCTACTAGAAAAACCACTTTCTGCGAAAGGCGTGCGAGCGAAATATCCCTCATTGGCTCGAACGGTGGTTTCTGAAGAACCATCAGCACCCTGTTCAGATCCCAGGGTTCTAACGGACGCTTGTAAGGAGGGACGATGTGACAAACCCCTTGCAGGAACGTGCGTACCTGTGGGAGTCTGGCCAGGCGCTTCTGAAAAAACACAGAGAGCGCAGAGACTTGTCCCTTAAGGGAGCCTAGCGACAAACCCTTTTCCAATCCGGATTGAAGAAAGGACAGAAAAGTGGGCAAGGCAAATGGCCAGGGAGAGAAACCCTGAGCAGAGCACCATGACAGGAATATTTTCCACGTCCTGTGGTAGATCTTGGCGGACGTTGGTTTCCTAGCCTGTCTCATGGTGGCAATGACCTCTTGAGATAATCCTGAAGACGCTAAGATCCAGGACTCAATGGCCACACAGTCAGGTTGAGGGCCGCAGAATTCAGATGGAAAAACGGCCCTTGAGACAGCAAGTCTGGTCGGTCTGGCAGTGCCCACGGTTGGCCGACCGTGAGATGCCACAGATCCGGGTACCATGACCTCCTCGGCCAGTCTGGAGCGACGAGGATGGCGCGGCGGCAGTCGGCCCTGATCTTGCGTAACACTCTGGGCAACAGTGCCAGAGGAGGAAACACATAAGGAAGCTGAAACTGCGACCAATCCTGAACTAAGGCGTCTGCCGCCAGAGCTCTGTGATCTTGAGATCGAGCCATGAATGTTGGGACCTTGTTGTTGTGCCGTGACGCCATTAGGTCGACGTCCGGCATCCCCCAGCGGCAACAGATCTCCTGAAACACGTCCGGGTGAAGGGACCATTCCCCTGCGTCCATGCCCTGGCGACTGAGAAAGTCTGCTTCCCAGTTTTCTACGCCCGGGATGTGAACTGCGGAGATGGTGGAGGCCGTGGCTTCCACCCACATCAAAATCCGCCGGACTTCTTGGAAAGCTTGCCGACTGCGTGTTCCACCTTGGTGGTTGATGTAAGCCACCGCTGTGGAGTTGTCCGACTGAATTCGGATCTGCTTGCCTTCCAGCCACTGCTGGAACGCTTTTAGGGCAAGATACACTGCCCTGATCTCCAGAACATTGATCTGAAGTGAGGACTCTTGCTGAGTCCACGTATCCTGAGCCCTGTGGTGGAGAAAGACTGCTCCCCACCCTGACAGACTCGCGTCCGTCGTAACCACCGCCCAGGATGGGGGTAGGAAGGATTTCCCCTTTGATAATGAGGTGGGAAGAAGCCACCACCGAAGGGAAGCTTTGGTTGCCTGAGAGAGGGAGACGTTCCTGTCTAGGGACGTCGGCATCCTGTCCCATTTGCGTAGGATGTCCCATTGAAGAGGACGCAGGTGAAACTGCGCGAAAGGAACTGCCTCCATTGCTGCCACCATCTTCCCCAGGAAGTGCATGAGGCGCCTCAAGGGGTGTGACCGACCTTGAAGGAGAGATTGCACCCCTGTCTGTAGTGAACGCTGTTTGTCCAGCGGAAGCTTCACTATCGCTGGAAGAGTATGAAACTCCATGCCAAGATATGTCAGCGATTGGACCGGTGTCAGATTTGACTTTGGAAAATTGATGATCCACCCGAAACTCTGGAGAGTCTCCAGAGTAACGTTGAGGCTGTGTTGGCATGCCTCTTGAGAGGGTGCCTTGACCAGCAGATCGTCTAAGTAAGGTATCACCGAGTGACCCTGAGAGTGGAGGACCGCAACTACTGTAGCCATGACCTTGGTGAAAACCCTTGGGGCTGTCGCCAGGCCGAACGGCAGTGACGCGAACTGAAGGTGTTAGTCTCCTATGGCGAAGCGCAGGAAGCGCTGATGCTCTGGAGCAATCGTTACGTGGAGATAAGCATCTTTGATATCGATCGATGCTAGGAAATCTCCTTGGGACATTGAGGCGATGACGGAGCGGAGGGATTCCATCCGGAACCGCCTGGTCATTACGTGTTTGTTGAGCAGTTTTAGATCCAAAACAGGACGGAAAGACCCGTCCTTCTTTGGAACCACAAACAGGTTGGAGTAGAAACCGTGACCCTGTTGCTGAAGAGGAACCGGGACCACCACTCCTTCTGCCTTCAGAATGCCCACCGCCTGCAGAAGAGCCTCGGCTCGCTCGGGAGGCGGAGATGTTCTGAAGAATCGAGTCGGAGGACGAGAGCCGAACTCTATCCTGTAACCGTGAGACAAAATGTCTCTCACCCAACGGTCTTTTACTTGTGGCAGCCAGGTGTCGCAAAAGCGGGAAAGCCTGCCACCGACCGAGGATGCGGTGTGTGGAGGCCGTAAGTCATGAGGAAGCCGCCTTGGTAGCGGCACCTCCGGCGGTCTTTTTAGGGCGTGATTTGGACCGCCATGCGTCGGAGTTCCTCTGATCCTTCTGAGGCCTTTTGGACGAGGAGAATTGGGACCTGCCCGCCCCCCGAAAGGACCGAAACCTCGACTGTCCCCTCCTCTGTTGGGGTGTTTTTGGTTTGGCCTGGGGTAAGGATGTTTCCTTTCCCTTGGATTGTTTGATGATTTCATCCAATCTCTCACCAAACAAGCGATCGCCAGAAAATGGCAAACCAGTTAAGCACTTTTTGGAAGCCGAATCTGCCTTCCATTCCCGTAGCCACAAGGCCCTGCGTATTGCCACCGAATTGTCGGCTGCAACCGCCGTACGGCTCGCAGAGTCCAGGACAGCATTAATAGCGTAGGACGCAAATGCCGACGTTTGAGAGGTTATGGACGCCACCTGCGGCGCAGACGTACGTGTGAGTGCGTCAATTTGCGCCTGACCAGCTGAGATAGCTTGGAGTGCCCATACGGCTGCGAATGCTGGAGCAAAAGACGCGCTGATGGCTTCATAGATGGATTTCAACCAGAGCTCCATCTGTCTGTCAGTGGCATCCTTGAGTGAAGCGCCATCTTCCACTGCAACTATGGATCTAGCCGCCAGTCTGGAGATTGGAGGATCCACCTTGGGACACTGAGTCCAGCCCTTGACCACGTCAGGGGGGAAGGGGTAACGTGTATCCTTAAGGCGCTTGGAAAAACGCTTATCTGGACAAGCTCGGTGTTTCTGGACTGCCTCTCTGAAGTCCGAGTGGTCCAGAAACATACTCGTTGTACGCTTAGGAAACCTGAAACGGAATTTCTCCTGCTGAGAAGCTGACTCCTCCACTGGAGGAGCTGAGGGAGAAATATCCAACATTTGATTGATGGACGCAATAAGATCATTCACTATGGCGTCCCCATCAGGAGTATCAAGGTTGAGAGCGGCTTCAGGATCAGAATCCTGATCAGCTAGCTCCGCTTCATCATACAGAGAGTCCTCTCGCTGAGACCCTGAACAATGTGATGATGTCGAGGGGATTTCATAGCGAGCTCGCTTAGGCGGTCTGGGACTGCGTTCCATGTCAGAGACCTCACCCTGGGATCTATGAGACACCCCGGGAGAACATTGTTGTTCCCACTGAGGGGGACCAGGGGGCAATGATTCCACAGTGCCCATGGCTTGAGATGCCGGCCTGGACTGCAAGGCTTCTAATATCTTAGCCATAGTCTCAGAAAGTCTTTCAGTAAAAACTGCAAACTCCGTCCCTGTCACCTGGACAGTGTTAACAGGTGGTTCTCCCTGGGCCACCCTTAGCAGAGGCTCCGGCTGAGTAAGTGCCACAGGGGCCAAGCATTGCACACAATGAGGGTCAGTGGAACCTGCCGGCAGTATAGCCGTACATGCTGCACAGGCAGCATAGTAAGTCTGTGCTTTGGCACCCTTGCTATTTGTGGACGACATGCTGTTGTCTCCTCTGAGCAATACAGGAGGGTATATAGCCAAAAACAACCGTGCACCATACAGTGTAAAGTATAGCCTATAATCATATAATCTATAAGTACACTTCTGCACCAGTGGGGCCAGCACCTAGGTGCTGCTTACCGCCCGCGCAATGCGGTTGTGTGGTCACCAGAATTCCTGCCTGGGTCTCCCTGAGCTTGTCTCCCTTCTCCAGCGTTAGCAGAGCTGAGAGGAATGGCTGCCGGCGTCCTGAGGAGAGGAGGGGGCTGTGGGCGTGCCCTAGAAAGTGCGGGAATCTGGTGCCCCACTGTGCAGAGTGAGGGGGGTGGAGTATGCAAAGCATGCTCCAGCCTCAGTTGCTGACGTCCTTTACAGCGTCCCGCCCTTCCCCTGACTGGCAGGCCTGGGGGCGGGAAAAGAATGAGACTAGGCCGCAAAAGCCGGGGACTAAAGTTATAAGCGCGGCCGCCGTATAAGCGCGGTCGGCGCGGAAGTCCCCGGCGCACTAACAGTCCCAGCCGCGCCGCATGATAACAATGGCAGCGGCGGTCAGCGCGGCAGTCCCCATACACTAACACACTCAGCGACGCTGCAGTGTGTAAAGGCACAAACGCAGTCAGCGCCGCGGTCCCCGGTGCACTAGCACACCCAGCAATGCTGGAGTGTTGCTGTGCGCGGTCCCCACGGGGACACAGAGTACCTCAAAGTAGCAGGGCCATGTCCCTGAACGATACTCGGCTCCTATCCAGCAGAGTCCTCAGGAGCTGTGGATGGAGCACGGTCTCATGTGCCTGGAGACCGATAGGATCCCACTTCACCCAGAGCCCTAAGGGGGATGGGGAAGGAAAACAGCATGTGGGCTCCAGCCTCCGTACCCGCAATGGATACCTCAACCTTAACAACACCGCCGACAAGAGTGGGGTGAGAAGGGAGCATGCTGGGGGCCCTGTTATGGGCCCTCTTTTCTTCCATCCGACATAGTCAGCAGCTGCTGCTGACTAAGCTGTGGAGCTATGCGTGGATGTCTGCCTCCTTCGCACAAAAGCATAAAAACTGAGGAGCCCGTGGCAGCACGGGGGGTGTATAGGCTGAAGGGGAGGGGCTTTACACTTTTAGTGTAATACTTTGTGTGGCCTCCGGAGGCATAGCTATACACCCAATTGTCTGGGTCTCCCAATGGAGCGCCAAAGAAAAAAAAGTGTGATATAGTAGGTACAAAATTTTCAGACCCATTTAAATTTTTCCACATTTCTCATTGCTGCCATTTGGTAACTTCAAAATAAGTTCAATGTACACGCTGCACCCCATCCCCGATCTTGACCGAAAAGACCCAGAAATGTAGAAATTTTTGCAAATTTATTAATGAAAAACTGAAATATCACATGGTCATATGTATTGTATTCAGACCCTTTGCAAAGACACTTACCGTATTTTTCGCTTTATAAGACGCACTTTTGTTCCCCCAAATTTTGGGGGAAAGTAGGGGGTGCGTCTTATAAACCGAATATACGGGGGAAGGGGGGGGTGTACACACACTAATATATATATATATATATATATATATATATATATATATATATATATATATATATATGCACACTGCAGGGTCTGCTCTGGAGCGGTGCTGGGGGCAGGTAAAAGCTGCGGGCGGCAGCGTTAGATCTCCTGCTCCCGCTCATATAATATGCACAGCCGCTGTCCAGCAGTGTGGTGCTGAAACCGCATCACGCTGATGGGCTGGGGCAGCGAGGCATAATTATATCTGCCTGCGCCCTCCTTTGATCGCACATGATCCCGCATGTGTTCGATATGGCCCCCATACTGCTGCCCATAGTAAAATAAAAAAAAAAAAAAAATATCTTTACTTACCTCCAGTGCTGATCTCCCGGTCTCCTGCTGCTGCTGTCTTTGATAAGGCACGTAGAGATGATATCACTCTGCCGTGCCGATCACATGACCAGCAGCAAGAACCAGGAAGTGGAGGAGGCCGGAGCTCAACCCCACGGAGGGAGACACAGGGATTACAGCGCTGAGAAGGTAAGGAAAGCGTGTTTTATTTTTATTATGGGCAGCAGTATGGGGGGCATATCTAACACAGGGGAGATGTGCCATCTATAGTGGCCATGGGCAGCAGTATGGGGGCCATATCAAAACACAGGGGAGGTGTGCCATCTATAGGGGCCATGGGCAGCAGAGGGGGACGTGTCCCAGCACAAGGGGGCTATATTCAATATAAGGGGGCCATATCCAGATTAAGGGGAGCTAATTTTAGGATTGGGGGGCTATGAGGGACATATACCCTATATGATTTGTTAGACGGACACTGGCATTATAAGATGGACCCAATTTAACATTAAAAAAACAAAAATTCTCTTTTCCTTCACCAAATTTGGGGGTGAGTCTTATAATCAGGTGAGTCTTAAATATACCGTATTTTTCGCTTTATATGTCACATGCTGTCCATTTCCTTGTGATCCTCCTTGAGAGGTTTCTACTCCTTCATTGGAGTCTAGGTGTGTTTAATTACACTGATGGGACTTTATTTGGAAAGGCGCACACCTGTCTATATAAGACCTCACAGCTCACAGTGCATGTCACACCACATGAGGCCTCTGCCACACATCCGTGCCTCCGGCACGTGTTTGGCATTTTTTCCACGTACCGGCGGCACGGAGACATGTACAGCAATGCTACCCTATGGTAGCAGGCACACACACGTAAAACCACACGGAACGTGTGTCCGTGTGCGTTTGTACGTGTGTGCGATTTTCAAAGCGCTGACATGTCAGTGTTTTCTCCGGCAGCACGGGTGTTACACGGCCCGCACCCGTACCACACGGGTGTAGTGTGGATGCGGTCCCGTGTGACACGCGCCGGAGTAAACACACATGTCAGGGAAAAAAATAAAAAACATTAACTCACCTTCTCCAGCCCTCCTGTCTCTGCCGCTGCTGCCTCTTGCTGCCGACCGCCGCTCATTAATCTCATAGAATATTCACTTCACTGCCTGGCAGCAGCAGCAGCGGGGAGACGGGAGGGCTGGAGACCGAGGATCAGCACCACGGACAGCAGCGCGGACAGCAGGGAGGACCAGGTGAGTATAATAATTACTGATTCTACGTGTGCTATCGCGGATAGCACACGTAGAACACACGTGTCACGCACGTACCAGAGACACGTACTTACCTGCACGCAACACGCAGGGAAAATACGTGTCTCTCGGCACGTGCGTGAAATTCACGTGAGTGTGGCAGAGGCCTGAGAATCATGAGGTCAAAAGTAACTGCTCAAGGAGCTCAAAAACAAAAATTGTGGCAAGGCGCAGATCTGGCCAAAGTTACAAAAGAATTTCTGCAGCAATCAAAGTTCCTAAGAGACAGTAGCCTCCATAATCCTTGAATGGAAGAAGTTTTGGACCATCAGAACTCTTCCTAGACCTGGCCATCCAGCCAAACTGCGCAATCGTGGGAGAAAAGCCTTGATGAGAGAGGTACAGAAGAACCCCAAGATCAGTGTGGCTGAGCTCCAGAGATGCAATAGGGAGATGGGAGAAAGTTGCACAAAGTCACCTATTACTGCAGCCTCCACCAGTCGGGCTTTTATGGCAGAGTGGCCCAAAGGAAGCCTCTCCTCAGTGCAGGACATATGAAAGCCGCATAGAGTTTGCATAAAAACCACATGAAGGATCCCAGACTATGAGAAATAAGATTCTCTGGTCTCATGAGACAAAGATAGAACTGTTCGGTGATAATTCTAAGCGGTATGTGTGGAGAAAACCAGGCACTGCTCATCACCTGCCCAATATAATCCCAACAGTGAAACATGGTGGTGGCAGCATCATGCTATGGGGGTGTTTTTCAGCTGCAGGGACAGGACTGGTTGCAATTGAAGGAAAGGTGAATGTGGCCAAGTACAGAGATATCCTGGAAGAAAACCTCTTCCAGAGTGCTCTGGACCTCAGACTTGGCCAAAGGTTCACCTTCCAACAAGACAATGACCCTAAGCACACAGCTAAAATAACAAAGTAGTGGCTCAGATCAACTCTGTGACCATTCTTGACTGGCCCAGCCAGGGCCCTGACCTAAACCCAATTGAGCATCTCTGGAGAGACCTGAAAATGGCGTCCACCAATGTTCACCATCCAACCTGATGGAACTGGAGAGGATCTGCAAGGAAGAATGGCCAAGGATCGCCAAACCCAGGGGTGAAGAACTTGTTGCATCATTCCCATCATTGTTGCATCCTTTGTTTAATAAATTTCCAAAAAAATCCACATTTCTGTCAAGATGGGGTGCAGAGTGTACATTGAGAAAAAAAATGACCTTTTTTAAATTTACCAGATGGCTGCAATGAAACAGAGTGAAAAATGTAAAAGTGTATATTTGGATCAAATTTAAATGGTCAATCACCAGATTTCTCCGTACAAACCGCACACAGATCCCATCTGACGAGGCTGTTGTCATTACAATGAAAATAATGCTTATTAAAATGTGTGCAGAATCTTTTCTGAAAGTTTGAACTCCGCCTCCACCCACCTAGCCTGGTTAATGGTTCCTCAGCGTCCCTCCTCCCATCTGCTGCAGGGATCTCACGCCACTCCGTACAAGCTGCGGCTGTCAGGATGGATAGGCAAAGCATGCGTATACTTTGATTTCTAGCTGTTCTCATGCGGACATGGATATTCAAAATAAGTACACCAGCCTCATCAAGTTTAAGATGCATTTATTCGTGTGTATTCTTGGATTCTTAAATAGAAAAATCTACTAACAAACTAGATTGAGACAGAATGTACTCACTGTATGAACGGTTCACATTATTTTATTACTTAAAACATCAACAAAAAAAAAACCTAGTTAAAAAAAATTAAATAAATAACGAGATAAATAGGGTCAGTCAGTATAAACCTAGTGAGAATACATTCATTCCACAGAAGGATTACAGCCGGCTCCTGCTGTGGCGCGTCCGTTATACTAACATTTCTATACAGAAGAACAAATGGAAAAAAACAAAATATTAATGTAACATTAAATATAGAAGGCGAGCTCCGCTCGAAACCTGAAGATTATGTGTGTGATCCTGCAGCTCCTCTCCTGCATGTCAAACCCATGGGGGTCCAGGGGGCTGAGATATAGAGGCTCATTTCCCCAGGATCCTCATTGGTAAGAATATCCCTTTAACAGGCAGAAATCTAGATCAATAGTAGAACTTTTGGCATAAAGGACTGTATGTTCTCAGCTGCTCCTGCGGCCAACATGATACCTGCAGATAATCAGCATATAGAGAGGAGCTGCGTCATGTATAACAGTCACTGTATAGTTCTACACAAGATGGCCAACAAATATCTTTGGTCTATTTCAATATATTACACTGTGCTCTCGTGGTAATATATCTGTAAATCTGGATGGAGAAGTAGGTTTTAAAGTCCACGCCAGCATGAAATATTTTTACACCGCCTCCTCTTCACGGTCATCTGTGCGTTCAAATGTGGCAATGTAATCTCTTTTCCAGTCTATGTCTTCAGTGGTCGCAAATCCGGCTTCCTGCGCAACTTTGGTTATGATATCTATGTAGCTTTTAATCTTGTCCGCATGGAGGTCTACCATGAACCTAGGAAGAAAATAAAAGATTAGAAAATTATGAGTTACTTAGCAAATAAAAGGTGGCCAAATTTACTTGTGCCCACAAACCACGTCAAGGTGTAAGTCTCATCTGGGTCCTACTCTAAATACTATGCCTCTCTTGTCCAAACTAAGCTTTTATATGGGCAAGAATAGAACCAGCAAAAGGAAAAATAAAAATACCTGAAATAACTGGGAGGAGTGCGCAGACAAAAGGACATGACTCCATAATACAGACTAGAAGAATTGCCGACACTTCCTAATCTCCTAGTCTGAAATATTGTATGTCATGTTCACTATGCACTATGAAAATTAGCAGTTGCACTCAAGGGAAGGAGAAAAATCAAGAATGTAGATTGTGAACACAGGAATATGAATACGCATTACTGCCAAGAAATCATGAGAAATCTTTTGGGAAAATGAGTTACTTAGCAAATAAAAGGTGACCAAATTTACTTGTGCCCAGATACCACATCAAGGTGTAACTCATCTGGGTCCTACTCTAATGGCAAAGCCTCTCTTGTCCAAACTGATCTTTTATAATGGGCAAGAATAGAACCTGCAAAAGGAAAATTACAACCACCTGAAATAACTGGGAGGAGTGCGCATGTTCAGTATGCACCAGTTCAGACTGAGATTAGGAAGTGTCGGCAATTTTTCTAGTTTGTATTATGGAGTCATGTCCTTTGTGCACTCCTCCCAGTTAAAATTTCAGGTGTTTTTAATTTTACTTTTGCAGGTTCTATTCTAGCCCATATAAGAGGTCAGTTTGGACAAGAGAGGCATAGCAATTAGAGTAGGACCCAAATGAGAGTTACACCTTGTCGTGGTATCTAGGCACAAGTAAATTTAGCCACCTTTACTTGCGAAGCAACTCATCTTCCCAAAAAAAATCTTAATTACTCACCGGTAATGGGATTTTCAATAGCCCATGACAGCACCACATGAGAGATAGGTTCCGCCCACATCAGGACAGGAAACCCACTGATAAAAAGGCGGTACCTCTCCTCCACATCAGTAGGTTTTCAGAGCCAGAGAGGACCAACAAAACACAACAAACAGATTAATCATACCACCACCCAAGGAAAAACACCCATAACTAACACTCCCCGAAGGGTGCCCACAACCAGTGAAAAGGGGGGGAACTAAGGGTGCTGTCATGGGCTATTGAAAATCCCATTACCGGTGAGTAATTAAGATTTTTCCCTGCCGCCCATGACAGCACCACATGAGAGATTTATATAGACCATCCACCTTAGGGAGGGACCACCGCCTGCAAGACCCGTCTCCCAAAGGAAAGGTCAGTTGTGGAGGACAAGTCCAGCCTATAGTGCCGAAAGAAAGTCCCAGGAGACGACCAAGTAGCCGCCCGACAGATCTGGTCAATAGAGGCATCCGCCCTCTCTGCCCAAGACGTAGACACTGCTCTAGTGGAGTGCGCCCTTATGCCCGGAGGAGGAGTGGCGTCTTTAGCCGAGTACGCCAAACCGATGGCATCCCTGACCCATCTGGCCAAGGTAGCCTTAGAAGCCCCATGCCCCCTGGACTGCCCCTGAAAAGTGACAAACAGGACCTGAGACTTCCTCCATTCCCTAGTCCTATCTAGGTACGTGACTAAGGCCCTCCGGACATCCAACGTGTGTAACCTAGCCTCCTTCTCGTTCCGAGGGGGGTCACAGAGGGAAGGGAGCACGATCTCTTGGGACCGATGAAAAGGTGTAGAAACCTTGGGCAAGTAGAAGGGATCAGTCCGCAACACTACCCTATCATCCAGAATCTGGGTATAAGGGTGAACCACAGACAAGGCTTGGAGATCCCCCACCCGCCTGGCCGAGGTGAGTGCGACGAGGAGAAAAACCTTAAGGGACAGCAGTTTGAGAGGGACTTCCCCTAAGGGCTCAAACGGTGGCCCTGTGAGGGCATCCAACACTAAATTAAGGTCCCATGGGGGAACCCTGGGAGCCTGAACAGGCACAGACCTGGACTTAGATTTAATGAACCGGCAAATCCATTAATTCTGTGCCAGACTACAATGAAACAGAGCCCCTAAGGCCGACACCTGCACCTTGAGCATACTGGTGGAGAGCCCCAATTCCAACCCCCTCTGGAGGAATTCTAGAATAGCCGAGATAGGAGGGGGGCCCTCCGCCCGAGCCCCCGACTGAAGGAGAAAGCGCTTCCAGACCCCAAGCGCCGGTCATATTTGAAACAGAGATCCCTCGTTACAAGGGCGCCGCCATCTTGGATCCTAGTGCGCATGCGCACACCAGTCACTTCCTGGTCGCATTGCGCACGTCACCATGGAATCGCGTCACTTCCGGCCGGAGCGTCCAGCTTCACTCCAGCGTGCTGCCCAGCAGGGACAAGCCTTCCAGCGGCCGCCGTGAGTGCGCACATCCCTGGAGCGACGCCGGGCCGAGCTCCCGCTCCAGGCCCGCGCCTCACCGCCGCAGAGGTCTGAGACCGAGGGGGGGTGCAGCCAGGCCCGAGCACCGGCTTCAGGTAAGTACCAGGCTTCCACACCGGGTCGGACCTGGGACAGCAATGGGTTGTCCATACCAGGACAGGAAACCAAACTGATGTGGAGGAGAGGTACCGCCTTTTTATCAGTGGGTTTCCTGTCCTGATGTGGGCGGAACCTATCTCTCATGTGGTGCTGTCATGGGCGGCAGGGAAAATCTCGTTTTCTTGGCAGTAATGTGTATTCATATTCCTGTATTCACCATCTACATTCTTGTTTCTCCTTTCCTTTGAGTGCAACTACGTGGTTTTTTTTTTTTTAAAGATCGATAAATACATGGAATTTAATGTTCAGTGCACCTTCCCACCGACTCATATCTCCATTCATCTCAGACCCCATCTAACTTTATTGACAGCCAGAGATCGATGGAAAACAAGTAGTTATAAACCTGAACTTAACGGTTTGGCTATGCCATGGGTGCAACGAGCATCTGTGCTTGGCTTGAACAGTCATTTTGAACAGATTGACTCCCTTTAATGTTGCAGACACCATGCGTACTTTAATTATTCCCATGTTATTAGTTATTATTGCAACAAACAAAATAACTGTACACGTGCGCCAAATGTATACACTCCACTCCAAAAGGGTGACCAACATCAGAGACACACACACACACACTTACTTGGTCAGTTCTATGATGACCGTGGCTTTCCTGGCTGTGATCAGCTTGTAGTCTATAGTCAAGTGGTGAACCATGCTAAAACAAAGATGGATACGGTCAGACAACACGTTTGTAGGATACAACATATGCCAACATTCTGGAGAGCCCTTTCCTACAGCTCTGCAATGTAGCAGATTTGACCAACATATAGCATTAAAATGATATTCCGGTTGCAAATAGCATTGGGTAGCCCATAAATGGTAGATCTGTGGTGGTCAGACCCCCGATTGGCAGTATTTGAGGCCCCATATCCCAGTGTGAATGGAGCAGAGTATCGCTCAGCTTCTCTAAGGCTTCCATTAGTTTTTACAGGACTGCTCAGCTGTACTCCACCACTTCTGGATGGTGGGGAGCATGCTTGACCACCACACCTTTCCCAGAGAGAATTTAGATCTGACCACTAATCCATCCAGTGAATAACTGATTGTCAAACTCTTCCCCACCAGATTATGAACCGATATTATCACCATAAAAGCGAATAGGTTACCTGCAGGAGAAATAGACGATGTTGAATAGGTTAAGGAGTTTGCTCTTGTGATGAAGACCATCCACCCAGCTAAGAGGAAGAAGATGTATCACCACATTGTCCACCTGGAGATAATCTAGAAAAACAGATGGGAAAGGCTCAGTCACTGTACACGGGTGTTATAAAGTCTTCCTTCCAGTGATCTGCATCTTACTTGGAGCGTCACATTTCTTATCAGCCACATCTCCATTAGTTTCCTCCTTGGATTCATCCTCTTCGTGGATAGTGGGTGGGATTGCAGGACTACCAAAGGGGAAGCTGACTCTCCTCTCTCCACCCCTATCTTCGTCTGCAGTAGGCAGAGTATATTTCTGTCCCGTCATCAGCTCATGAAACATCGATGTTATGTTGTATTGAGACAAATCTTGAGCCGTCTGAAGGAAAAGGGAGAGAAAGCAAGAAAGGTGCAAAGATCAGGAGTATGGCGGTATCCGGTAATGCTGTCTTTTCATGGGAACAGTAGCTCATCCAATAGATGTAAAATGTGGCAGTGAGGACATGCTGGGAATTGTAGTTTTACACTAAAATGATTGAAAATCAAACCTGTTCCAAAGTTAATAAGCAGGTTTTGCCATGTAATCTGAGGGCAGCATGATGTAGGGGCTGAGACCCTGAGTCCAGTCAGGTGTCACATACTGGACTCTTGGGTGCAGTTTTGATAGAATACCGTTTATCCGCTATAGATATACACAGCTCGGCATTCTGAGCACTGCTACAACACCATTGATTGGCTCTTTGTGTACAGTGTATACAGATCAGCCAATCAATGGTGGGGGCAGAGTTATACAGAATAGTTGACTAGGAGGCATACAACACCTAGCCCTGTAGTGATAAAACACTGCAGCACAAGCCCAATAAGTGACATCCCTGGAATCAGAGCCTCTACATCATGCTGCCTCACAGATTAGATACCAAAAACCTGCTGACAGATTCCCTTTAATGAGCAGGACTCCCGAGACGGGATGGCCAAAACTACACCTGCAAACTATTTCTACATGGCAAAATATTCAAGGCCATAAAACATTGCAAAATTAAAAGTTTTAATTACTATTAAATTTGATTAAAATGTTCTTCATTGAATAAAATTAAAAGCATTTTTTTTTTCTTCCTACACAATTTGATTAATTATTTTTAGGTTTTCATTTTTTTTTTTTTTTTTTTTAAAAACAACTTACGACTGGACAACTTGTCCTTGTTTGCGACAGGCACATTTTTTTATTCCTTTCGTACAGAGTTTATTCAAAATTAGTTTTGCCTCATGTACCATAAGTGGAACCCAATTTAAAATGAAAGTGGAGTAAAAAAAAAAAAAAAAAAAAAAAAAAAAAAAAAAAAAAAACCCCCACACACCACAAACCATGAAAAGCTTTTCAA
This sequence comes from Anomaloglossus baeobatrachus, assembly GCF_048569485.1. Lineage (NCBI taxonomy): Eukaryota > Metazoa > Chordata > Amphibia > Anura > Aromobatidae > Anomaloglossus > Anomaloglossus baeobatrachus. The sequence continues at coordinate 59,861,802 of NC_134363.1, forward strand.
TATTCATTTGAATTGACAATTCCCCCTGTAACTAGGGCTGGCATATTAGCCCCTGTTACAGGGCAAATTTAGTCTGTCTGTGCTGCAAAGCTGATCCGAGTCTTCTAAGATGCCCTCCTGGCAATCACATGATCACTGGGACAGGAGACCGAGCACTGCCACCACTTAGGGTGCTTTCAAATATCCGGATCCGTCACACTCCAGGACAGTGCAATACAGTACAATGGCATAGCAGCAAGCTCCGGTCACATGACCGGATGTGACCAGAGATTGCTACGAAACTGGCGAAATGCCGGATGTGTGAAAGCACATATACATAATATACTGCTCTCAGTCATCAAGAAAAGAAAGGGTAAGGCTGTGCGTGCACACTGCGTTTTTGGCTGCCAAAACGCACAAAAATGCATAAAAACGCACCGGTAAAAACATGCGTTTTTACCGCGTTTTGGTGTGTTTTTCCAATGCATTGCATGGGGGGGGAAACAAAAACGCAGGAAAGAACTGACATGTCTTTAAGACAAAAAATGCAGCTAAAAAAAAAAAAAAAAAAAAAAAAAAAAGTTGTGTGCGGACAGCAAAAAATGAAAACTCACTTTGCTGGGGAGGCAGAGTCATGCCGTTTTAAGCCCAAACAAAATGCACCTGAAAAACGCGCAAAAACGCAGCGGAAAATGCACAGTGCGCACATAGCCCCAATAAACCATCTTTGCCCAATGTTTTCTCGTTGATTAGTCGGGGGGGGGGGGGGGGTTTGGGGGGTGGATGGGGAGGACAAGACACTCCTAAAAGGCATCACAACACTTCATGCACCAATAGGTTTAAAGGCAGATGTTGTAAGTATAGCACAGCTGGCACCCGCACTCCCTGTAAGACCTGTTTCACATGGCAGCGATTCTGGTACGTATGTGCTAGTTTTACCAGAATCACAGACATATGTAGACCATTATAATCCATGGGTCTGCGCACACAGTAATTTTTCACTGACCGTGTCTCCGTGTGGCATACATGCATGTCCGTGTCCTCTACTAGGAGACATGACCGTTTTTCTGGCATCTTTGATGTCCCACAGACCACGCTCGGTGTGGTCCGTGAAATCCGTACTAGAAAAACACGGACATTGAAAATAAACATTTTTTTTAACTCACCTTCTCCAGTGCCGCTTGTCTCTGGCCTCTGCTTCAGAGCCGGCTGCTTATTCTCATGCATATGCATGTATGCAGCCACAGCCAACCCGGAAGTAGCTGCAGCGGGGGCAGAAACACAGCAGAGCCAAAGAGGTCAGCACCACGGACAGCAGGAGTGGAGACAGGTGAGCATATGTCCATGTGCATCACGGATTGCACATGGACAACCCACGTGTGCAGTGAATCACGACACACGTCTGTTTTTTCACTGACGTGTGAAACAGGTCTAAGGGAGCAGGGCCAGTTCTTGAGGCCGTTCTAAACTCATACATTGACTTGTAAGTCACATGTTGGGGGTAAAAACAAAGACACGACTAGTATTCCAGCAGGGCCAAAAATAATTCTGAACGTAAGCCATGGCCTACCTTTACGTGCACACCATTAAACGTTTTCAACAAGCTCTTCTCTTCAGTTTCGATCCCATATGCAATGTAAGGGCTGGTGGTAATGTCCCCCCAGTATCCTCGAGCTTGTACTTTTCCGTATCTCTGGAAGCCAAGAAGAAACAATGAGAGGACGTCTTCTGGAGAGGATTTCCACACCATCGCTTCACATCAAGGTGCTACAACCACATCTGACTTTTCTTCCAAAATATCCTGAAAGTCTAAAGAGGTCAGTGAATGCTTGGACTTCTAGTTCCTGAAGCTGTAGAGAAAGACCGTCACAAGATTTGCAGCCAATCAGAGGCTGCAGTGATGACCAAGATGTCAAAAGACCAGAGGCCATCTTCTTGATTGAACAGTACATTACCGCTGCAGCAAAACAGTGGCCACAGTGGTAATAGCACAGATTGACAGGAGTGGATGTGTGTTTAAGTCATGAGGACAGCAAGGATCCTGTAGGTGAATACAAGCTTTCCCCCTACCACAGGCTGAACTCAATCTAGTTTATTGCAAATACTCTGTCTGGATTCTCATGAGTCTTCACAGCAGAACAAGTCTCCAAGACTGTGCCACTGCCTCTGCAAAATCCCACCTGCATCAGCAGAGGGTCTCCTCCTGGCAGCAAGAAGCTGCAGACTGACAGGAGGAAGGTTGCAGGAGAGGATACCCATTTGAGGGTGGGGGAGCTTTCCTGACTTAGGCCCTGTGCGCACTTGCCAGTTTTTGCTGCATGTTATGTTCATAACATCTCTGCAGTGAATCACCAGCAAAACCTATGGGAAAAAAAAAATGCTGTGCGCACTATGCGGATTTTCACAGCTGCATGTCTTGCTGCGGGATTCCCGCAGCAAAAACAATTGCATGTCACTTTTCCGCATGTCGCTGCAGGATTTCACTCCATTGACTGCCATGTAATCGTGAAATCCCGCAGGGAATAACGCAGGCAGCAAATTCTGTGCGATTCATTGCGTTTTCCTGCGTTATTCCCTCCGGTATTTCGCGGTTTACCTGCGGTAATGTTCAACTGCCTGCAGTTTGCAGGGAAGTGATGTCATTATGACAGGAAGAGGAAGCGGAGCAGAGTAAAAAAAAAAAACACACACATTATATATATATATATATATATATATATATATATATATATATATATATATATATCGCACTCACACACAGAGAGCAAACAGACATATAGAAAAAAAACAACCCACGTGGGCTCCTCCCGCCGTATTTTTACCGTCCAGCCGAGGTAAGCACACAGCGGCGGCCTGGTATTCTCAGGCTGGGGGGCAGGGTTAATGTCCCCCACCCCCCTCCCGCAGCTGAGAATATCAGCCCGCAGCTGCCCCGGGACTGTGGCATCCATTATGTGACAGTCCCGGAGTGTTCCCGGCTCTTCCTGTTGCAGTGATGCGGTGGCAATCCAGGGTAATATAAAAAGGAGATCATGGCGACGGATCGCCGCCACTAAGTCCAGGCTTGATCATGGCAGCGTCTATGAGACAGCTGACCTGATCAACCCGTAATTAAAGTTAAAAAAAAACACAAAAAAAAACCACACACACACACACACACACACACACACACACACACACACACACACACACACACACACACACACATTAAATAAAATACAAAAAAAAAAAGCCCCCGTTTCACCCCTTTAACCCCCCCCCCCCCCGAAACACACAGCTCCGGCGTAATCCACGTCCTGCGATCCGACCGACAGCGCTGAATGCAGCCTTGCAACGAGACACCAGGGGTAACCACAGGGCATTTCCCACGGCCGGTAATGTGACCACCACATTACCACTCAGGAGAAATGCAGCGTGTGCTCACAGGGACTATCTCAGAGGGAAATTACTTTTTTTTTCCCCTCAATGTGCTTTATTGCACTGAATGCATTAAAGCACATGTACCAACCCGCATGCGGTAAAACTGCAGCAAACCGGGTGCGGTTTGCCGCGTTTTTTTTTTACCGCGGGTGCTGTAATCTTTCAGACCCTGCGGAATTTTAAGAAAATTCCGTTTACCAGTGCGCACAGGGCCTTAGGCCGGATTCAGATATCCGTGTTTAAATCAGGTACAAGTCACACGCATGGTTATGGTCATACGTGCGTTATCTGTGTTTGCATACGTGCGACAGCTACCGGAAAAAACATGGGTCTGAAACAAAAATAATTTTCCATATTTCCCCGTTTTCTGTGGCTTTGCTGACTCCCGCTCCTGACCCCCGCTCATTATATTCATTGATTATTCACGGCACTTAGGACCTGGAAGCCGGAGCAGCGCGGGGACAGCCCCGCCTAGGACTGGTGAGTATTCTGCAAGCACATTGACATCCAGGAGGTCATCGGCATTCCCAATGAACTCTGATGACATCCTGATGACCCCCGCGCTACAGCTTCATGGGTTCATCAGAGTTCATTGGAACTGTGATGAGTCCCCAATGCTGTCCCTGCGATGCTCCGGCTTCCAGGTTCTTTGAGCACACACACTGAGCACACCCGTGTTTTCTCCGGTACGTGTCACACTGAAGTCACATGGATCACATCAGTGTACGATCCGTGTGACACCCATGCTGCCGGAAAAAAAAAACCCAGACATGCCTGCGTGTATGTACGTGCGGGACCACAAGAGGGTGGTGGTGGTGAGGTCACACAGTCCGTGTGCAAACACGGACGTGTAACAGCAAACATTGGTAAGTGTGGCTTCTGTGTTAAAAACTGATGTCACATGTACCTGAAACATGGACGTCTGAAACCAGCCTTAGGGAGGTATCAATCGGTCTAATTTATAATGTTAGTGCAACCAGTGAAGGCGCCGGTGTCCCACTGTGGATAAGCACCACCTGATCCGAAGGAACTTCTACTGTAAATCTGTGCCGCCAGGTTCACCAACTTCCAGGTGGGGCAGTCTAAGCCTGGCCATACTTGTCTGGTATTGTGGTTTGTTTTTATGCAAGTGACTGTATATTCTGTAAGGTAATGCGGTTCAGACAATGTGTCAGCCCTTTTAAAAACAGTCATATTTAAAATGTAAGTAGAAAGCAGTACTGCAACCATCATGGAACAGGCGATCACGTCCATAGGGCCATATTCTTAAAATGGATATACAAGGAAACGCAGATGGAAACAAGTGCGCTCATATTCGCTGGAGGATCTGGCCCGTCTATTCTCACCACTTCCAGTAATCATTCAAATGAATGCACAGGATGATATATTTAGTTCGGCAGATAAACAAGCCGCTACGTCTTAATGTGCCCCACAGAGCCGCTGAAGTGTCCCGATAATCAGCCTCATTTTCCCAGGCAAAGAAGATAATTTTGTCTCTGGAAAGATCCAGGTCTCCAAGTAAATCTATCTAAATCACAAAACTGATTAGGACTCCAGAAATACGAGAGCTTTTATTACTCGTCTGGAAAGGAGCTGGGACGATTTATGCAACAGGCGCTAATGACAGATTTCTGTAATGAGGAGGAGATAAAATAAAAATATATGACTTTACATTGTTTAGTTTCTGATCATGTTTTTCCCCCCTTATCTTTACTATTAAAAGGGTGATAAATTTGCTTTGCAGTCACCACATGGACAAGGTGCTTTGGGCATGCTCCCTATACTGTGCAGAGGTCACTGTGCAGGGAGGGGGAAGCTGTGATCACCCTTGATCAATGGAGATAACTAATACAAAGCCTTCTGCCACCAGCTTTCTAATGGTGGTTTTATTTTTCAGGGCGATGGGAAGCCCACAGGCAAGTAGGACCCCTTTGTGTAAAGTGAATGATCAGAACACAAACACACACACACACACACACACACACACACAGGTCATTGGTGTCTGCTTTAGTCCTACCGATACTGCAAAGAAGCACAATACAGTCATATGAAAAAGTTTGGGCACCCCTATTAATGTTAACCTTTTTTCCTTATAACAATTTGGGTTTTTGCAGCTATTTCAGTTTCATATATCTAATAACTGATGGACTGAGTAATATTTCTGGATTGAAATGAGGGTTATTGTACTAACAGAAAATGTGCAATCCGCATTTAAACAAAATTTGACCAGTGCAAAAGTAAAAGTATGGGCACCCTTATCAATTTCTTGATTTGAACACTCCTAACTACTTTTTACTGACTTACTAAAGCACTAAATTGGTTTTGTAACCTCATTGAGCTTTGAACTTCATAAGCAGGTGTATCCAATCATGAGAAAAGGTATTTAAGGTGGCCACTTGCAAGTAGTTCTCCTATTTGAATCTCCTATGAAGAGTGGCATCATGGGCTCCTCAAAACAACTCTCAAATGATCTGAAAACAAAGATTATTCAACATAGTTGTTCAGGGGAAGGATACAAAAAGTTGTCTCAGAGATTTAAACTGTCAGTTTCCACTGTGAGGAACATAGTAAGGAAATGGAAGAACACAGGTACAGTTCTTGTTAAGCCCAGAAGTGGCAGGCCAAGAAAAATATCAGAAAGGCAGAGAAGAAGAATGGTAAGAACAGACAAGGACAATCCACAGACCACCTCCAAACACCTGCAGCATCATCTTGCTGCAGATGGTGTCAAATGTGCATCAGTCAACAATACAGCGCACTTTGCACAAGGAGAAGCTGTATGGGAGAGGGATTCAAAAGAAGCAGTTTCTGCAAGCACACCACAAACAGTCGCCTGAGGTATGCAAAAGCACATTTGGACAAGCCAGTTACATTTTGGAAGAAGGTTCTGTGGACTGATGAAACAAAGATTGAGTTGTTTGGTCATACAAAAAGGCGTTATGCATGGAGGCAAAAAAACACGGCATTCCAAGAAAAGCACTTGCTACCCTCAGTAAAATTTGGTGGAGGTTCCATCATGCTTTGGAGCTGTGTGGCCAATGCCGGCACCGGGAATCTTGTTAAAGTTGAGGGTCGCATGGATTCAACTCAGTATCGGCAGATTCTTGACAATAATGTGCAAGAATCAGTGACGAAGTTGAAGTTACGCAGGGGATGGATATTTCAGCAAGACAATGATCCAAAACACCGCTCCAAATCTACTCAGGCATTCATGCAGAGGAACAATTACAATGTTCTGGAATGGCCATCCCAGTCCCCAGACCTGAATATCATTGAAAATCTGTGGGATGATGTGAAGTGGCTGTCCATGCTCGGCGACCATCAAACTTAACTGAACTGGAATTGTTTTGTAAACAGGAATGGTCAAATATATCTTCATCCAGGATCCAGGAACTCATTAAAAGCTACAGGAAGCGACTAGAGGCTGTGATTTTTGCAAAAAGGAGGATCTACAAAATATTAATGTCACTTTTATGTTGAGGTGCCCATACTTTTGCACAGGTCAAATTTTGTTTAACTGCAGATTGCACATTTTCTGTTAGTACAATAAACCTCATTACAATCCAGAAATATTACTCAGTCCATCAGTTATTAGATATATGAAACTGAAATAGCTGTTGCAAAAACCCAAATTGTTATAAAGAAAAAAGGTTAACATTAATAGGGGTGCCCAAACTTTTTCATATAACTGTATATCTACAAGGCAATAGGAATCAATCGCTTGATTGGATGAATGACTAATCTGAAAAACAAAAGGTTTGTATGGACTTTTTATACGGATAGCCACATTAAAGGCCACGTCTCACTAAGCAACATCGCTGCTGAGGCACGACTTTTGTGACGTAGCAGCGATGTTGCTAGCGATGTTGCTGTGTGACATCCAGCAACAACCTGGCCCCTGCTGTGAGGTTTCTGGTTGTTGCTGAATGTCCTGGACCATTTTTTAGTTGTTGCTCTCCCGCTGTGAAGCACAGATCGCTGTGTGTGACAGCGACAGAGCAACAACTGAATGTGCAGTGAGCAGGAGCCGGCTTCTGTGGACACTGGTAACCAATGTAAATATTGGGTAACCAAGAAGCCCTTTCCTTGGTTACCCAATATTTACCTTAGTTACCAGCGTCCGCCGCTGTCAGTGCCGGCTCCCTGCATTCTGCACACAGCCAGACTACACATCGGGTAATTAACCCGATGTGTACTCTGGCTAGGAGTGCAGGGAGCCAGCGCTAAGCGGTCTGCGCTGGTAACCAAGGTAAATATCGGGTTGGTTACTCGATATTTACCTTAGTTACCAAGCGCAGCATCGCTTCCACGGGTCGCTGCTGGCTGGGGGCTGGTCACTGGTGAGATCTGCCTGTGACAGCTCACCAGCAACCAGTGTAGCGACGCTCCAGCGATCCCTGCCAGGTCAGGTTGCTGGTGGGATCGCTGGAGCATCGCTTATTGTGGCGGTACCTTAAGGGTACATACCCGCAATCAGCGTCCTGGACACTGCAGGTCCTGACCTGCGGGGACTCAAGTCTCCACCGCAGGAGATCACGGATCATTTGTCTTGCAATGTTATCTGTGGAGAACGCATGCCACTCTGCAGCAAACAACTGACATGCTGCGGTGGCTGTAAGCTGCACTGCAGGTCAGTTTTTGCTGCAGGGGGGTGGGGGTGGGGGAGCATGGGATATCTAGAAATCCCAGCCACTGTGCTTGTACTGTACAACACAGCGTTTTGGAAGAAGCAAAAATACGCAACATCCAAGATGCCATGAACTGTGATCTCGGGCACACAGCCTACAATAAGTTATATGGTTCCACAAACACTGCCTTTTCCCAATAGATAGGTACAAACTGCTTTACTCACCTTCCGCTGGTCCAAAGCCAAGTCTACACCGCTGCTCCCACTGTTTTATACTCTACGGTTCTGCCAGTGTGGAGATCATATCATAGAGCCAGATATAACTCTTTGGGTAGTACCAAAATGGTTCATGGCGGATCACCATAAATATAAAAATATTTATTGCATGGGTAGATTAGTAATTACAAGCACTAGCACTTTATTTGCGCCCTATGTAATATGTATTTATTTGTACCAACCTGTAACAACTCAGGATCTCATTTTGACAACAGTACCCATCAGTAACTGTATACGTAATATGGTGGTTTCTGTCTGTCATTGGTATTTATTTGATTTAGTAAATTTTCAGGGTAGGGGATGGAAACAATCACTTTCAATGGACTTTTGAGTATTTGTCTTCTTCCATACATACCGACCAGTCCCAGGACAGTACATCCTTACAGCGAGTATATCTCATATAGAACCTGCATAGATAATTACTAGCTAAATGTTGTTCACTTTAATGGACGATCACACTCTTCTCACATTTTGATGTGTGACATACAGCGGTATTACATGAACTGGGCATTGACAAGTTTCCATACAGCCCTGCGGGGACAGGTGACAATATCGGAATACTCACGTGTGTCACGGTCATATGAGAAGCCAGGGTTTTATTAGGAACATCATAAATGCCTTCACGGATGGTAAATGCAACTCCTCCCTCTCTCCAGCGATTGTACTCCGCACCACCAATTACAGCCGCCTGCATCAATGGAAGAAAAGAGCAAGCCTAATCAATGAAAAGTCACATTCACAAGGTCTAGCTGGCTGTGTACATGTCAGTGTCTGCTACCAAACAACGACAAGAGGAAAGTAGGACATTGCGTGTGAATTTCATAGGTATATAAGCTGCAGACAGCGGATCCTGGCAGTGGCTTCCCCCATGCAAAGGTGAATGGGATAAACCTGGATAAGGGAACACAGCAGAGCCCTCACCCCTCGCTCCTGCAGCTTCATATTTAAATCCCAGTCGTAGGCTCCTTTCCTGGAATCGTAGCGTCTGCCCAAATACTGACGGTTCTTCACGTCCCAATACCTTTCAATAGGGAAGAGCTTTGCCTCCGATGTTTGCCAGAACTTAAAGATGTTTTCCAAATCATCCCTTTCTTTATGCTGTACATAGAAGAAAAAAAATATAATAAAAAAAAAAATATAATATAATATAATATAATATAATATAATATATAATATACGGATTTGTGTACTCACCGTAAAATAGTTTTCTCTTAGCCATCATTGGGGGACACAGGACCATGGGTGTACACTAAGATGCAAAAGCATAGCTCCTCCTCTGCAGTATACACCCCCTGGCCGGGCCACGCAAGCTCAGTTTTAGTACACAAGCAGTAGGAGAAAAAAACCCGTAAAAACTTCAGAGGAACATGAGAAAAAAAAAAAAAAGTCATAACCAAATAAGGTACTGAGAGAACCAAGGCCCAACAGGGTGGGTGCTGTGTCCCCCAATGATGGCTAAGAGAAAACGATTTTACGGTGAGTACACAAAAATCCGTTTTTCTCCGACGCCTCATTGGGGGACACAGGACCATGGGACGTTCTAAAGCAGTTCATGGGTGGGTAAACAAACAACGCAGCCCAAAAACTAGGAACCAGTCCCAGATAGTGGAGTACCTATCTCAGTAGGCACTCCTGGCTATCGTTTGCGGAATTTTCCTACCTAGGTTCGCCTCAGCCTGGGTATGGATTCAGTAATGCTTTGAAACAGTATGTAGGCAAGACCAGGTCGCAGCCTTACACCTTTGTTCCACTGAAGGCTGATGCCTAATGGCTCAAGGGGAGCTACAAAGACACCGGACTCACAAAAGGAAGAGGTGCTATCATCCCCTAGTAGCTCAGCGTGGCCGGATACATTAATAGTCTTATAGTTGTTGCTGTAGTTGTGCAGGGCATAAAACATGTGACTGCAGCCTCTGGCTGATGAGCCACAAACTCTGATTGTAATAAGGGAGCAATGCTCTGCAGAGTTAATATGTAAGTGAGGCTATAACTCAACCAGAACCCTGATATCCCTTTCCCCCTCCTGCGCCACAGTTCCTGTGGGAAGGAGGAAGCCAGCTCTGAGAGACGCCCACAGGCTCTGATCACAACAAGAGGGAGCAATGCTCTGCAGATCCTGTGTGAGGAGGGTTACGCGCGCTTTCGTGAGGGAGTGTGGCTTATCGAGTGTCGTAGGGGGGCAGGGCTTAGCTCTGACAAGAAGGCATGAGAAAATTTAATAAACAAAAAAAATGGTGGGAAGGGACTCCCCTTCCCCCCTCCAGCCCTGTACAACAATGGTGGACAGAAAAAAAAAAAAGAGAATTTTGTTTACTTACCGTAAATTCTATTTTTCTTTTAGTTCCGTATTGGGAGACCCAGACAATGGGTGTATAGCTTATGCCTCCGGAGGACACACAAAGTACTACACTAAAAGTGTAGCTCCTCCCTCTGAGCTTATACACCCCCTGGAGAACCAGATCTAGCCAGTTTAGTGCAAAAGCTGAAGGAGAATAGCCACCCACAAGTAAAAAACATAGCGAGAACCGGAACAACCGGAGACTCTGTCCACGACAACAGCCAGTGATAACACGCGGAACAAGAAATTGCCAACAGGCAACAGGGAGGGTGCTGGGTCTCCCAATACGGAACGATAAGAAAAAGAATTTACGGTAAGTAAACAAAATTCTCTTTCTTTATCGTTCCTATGGGAGACCCAGACAATGGGACGTCTCAAAGCAGTCCATGGGTGGGAAATAAACAGAAAAACTAAGAAGTAGGCGGAGCCTAACTTCACAAATGGGCGACAGCCGCCTGAAGGATGCGTCTGCCCAAGCTCGCATCTGCCGAAGCATGAGCATGCACTTGGTAGTGCTTCGAAAAGGTATGCAGGCTAGTCCAAGTGGCAGCCTGACAGACTTGCTGAGCCGTAGCCTGGTGCCTGAAAGCCCAAGAGGCACCGACAGCTCTGGTCGAGTGTGCCTTGATCCCCGGCGGGGGAGGCACCTGAGAACACTGGTAGGCATCCGAAATGGTCGACCTAATCCAACGGGCTAAGGTTGGCTTAGAAGCAGAGAGGCCCTTACGCCGACCTGTGGTTAGCACAAAAAGAGGTGCACCGCCTAAGAGCAGCGGTGCGAGACACATAGATCCGGAGAGCACGCACCAGATCCAGAGTATGCAACGCTTTTTCAAAGCGATGAACAGGAGCCGAACAAAAGGAAGGTAGGGTAATGTCCTTGTTTAAGGTGGAAAGGAGAGACCACCTTAGGAAGAAAGTCCGGAGTCGGACGGAGAACCACCTTGTCTTGATGAAAAACCAAAAAAAGGTGACTCCGAAGAGAGCGCAGCCAAAATCAGAGACTCTCCTGAGGGAAGTTATGGCCACTAGAAAGACCACTTTCTGTGAAAGACGAAACAAAAACCTCCCCAAGAGGCTCAAAGGGGGGTTTCTGCAAAACCGTGAGAACCAAATTGAGGTCCCAGGGATCTAAGGGCCTCCCAGTTTTCCACGCCTGGGATGTGGACTGCGGATATGGTGGACTTGGAGTCCTCCGCCCATTGAAGAATGCGTTGGACCTCCAACATTGCCAGGCGGCTGCGTGTCCCGCCTTGGTGATTGATGTAGGCAACCGCTGTCACGTTGTCTGACTGGACTCGGATGTGCTTGTCCGCCAATAGGTGGTGAAAAGCTAGGAGAGCCAGAAGCACGGCTCTGGTTTCCAGCACATTGATCGAGAGGGCTGACTCGGACGGAGTCCAAGTGCCCTGCGCTCGGTGGTGGAGACATAACGCTCCCCAGCCGGATAGACTGGCATCCGTGGTGAGGATCACCCAGGACGGGGCAAGGAAGGAGCGCCCCTGAGACAGAGAGAGGGGCCGAAGCCACCACTGAAGAGAGCTCCTGGTCTGTGGCGACAGAGCCACTAACCTGTGCAAGGAGGAAGGCCGCTTGTCCCAATAGCGGAGAATGTCCAGCTGCAGTGGACGCTGATGGAACTGGGCAAAGGGAACAGCCTCCATTGACGCCACCATCTGACCCAGCACCTGCATCAGGTGCCTGATGGAATAACGGCAGGGCCTCAGCAGAGAGCGCACCGCCAGTTGGAGGGACTGCTGTTTGATTAAGGGCAACTTCACAAGTGCCGGCAGAGTCTCGAACTGCATCCCTAGGTACGTGAGCCTCTGGGTCGGAGTCAGAGTGGATTTGGGCAGATTGACAAGCCACCCGAATTGGGCTAGAGTGGCGAGAGTGAGCGAGACACTCCACTGACAGTCTGCGCTGGATGAAGCCTTGACTAGAAGGTCGTCCAGGTAAGGAATCACTGCCAACCCCTGGAGGTGCAGAACCGCAACTACTGCTGCCATGACCTTGGTGAATACCCAAGGGGCCGTGGCTAACCCGAAGGGGAGAGCCACGAATTGGAAATGTTCCTCTCCGACTGCAAAACGTAGCCAACGCTGGTGTGAAACTGCAATTGGCACATGCAGATAGGCATCTCTGATGTCGATGGATGCCAAGAAATCCCCTTGGGTCATTGAGGCAATGACTGATCGCAGAGACTCCATGCGAAAATGCCGCACCTGAACATGCTTGTTGAGAAGCTTGAGATCCAGGATGGGCCGGAAGGAACCGTCCTTCTTGGGGACTAGGAAGAGATTGGAGTAGAAACCTCTGAACCGTTCCCGGGCGGGAACCGGTACAATTACTCCGTTGGCCTGCAAGGATGCCACGGCCTGGGAGAAGGCGGCGTCCTTGGAGCAGGGGGGAGTTGAGAGAAAAAAATCTGTTTGGCGGGCAGGAAGAGAATTCTATCCTGTAGCCGTGGGAGATGATATCCCGCACCCACTGATCGGAGACGTGTTGAAACCACGCGTCGCCAAAGTGGGAGAGCCTGCCACCGACTAAGGACGTTGCTGGCGCGGACAGATAGTCAAGAGGAGGCTGCCTTAGTGGCAGTAGCTCCTGCGGTCTTCTGTGGACGCGCTTTTGTGCGCCAGTTGGATTTTTGGTCCTTGGCTGAGTTAGTGGACGAGGCCGAGGGCTTAGAGGACGACCAGTTGGAGGAACGAAAGGAACGAAACCTCGACTGATTCCTACCCTGGACAGGTTTCCTGGTTTTGGTTTGTGGCATGGAAGTACTCTTCCCGCCAGTAGCTTCCTTAATAATTTCATCCAGCTGTTCACCGAACAGCCGGGACCCAGCAAAAGGGAGTCCAGCAAGGTACTTCTTTGAAGAAGCATCTGCCTTCCACTCTCGAAGCCACAAGATCCTGCGGATAGCGAGGGAATTAGCCGAAGCCACCGCAGTGCGGTGAGAAGCCTACAGCATGGCAGACATGGCATAGGATGAAAAAGCTGAAGCTTGGGAAGTTAAGGTAACCATTTCGGGCATAGATTCCCTGGCGAGGGAATGCATCCCCTCCAGAGAAGCAGAGATGGCTTTGAGAGCCCACACTGCTGCAAAAGTCGGGGAGAACGAGGCCCCTGCCGCCTCATATACAGATTTGGCCAGAAGGTCAACCTGGCGGTCAGTGGAATCCTTAAGAGAGGTGCCATCAGCCACTGATACAACGGTCCGGGCTGAGAGTCTAGACACTGGGGGGGGGGGGGGGTCTACCTTCGGTGAATGAGCCCACTCCTTGACCACCTCAGGTGGAAAGGGAAAACGGTCATCAGAACCACGCTTTGGGAAGCGTTTGTCAGGACAGGCCCTAGGCTTGGTCACAGCGGCCTGAAAACTGGAGTGGTTAAATAACACACTCTTTGTCCTCTTAGGCGAGGTAAACTGGTGCTTTTCTGCCACAGAGGGTTGTTCCTCTGATACTGGCGGATTGAGATCCAGTAGAGAATTAATGGACGCAATCAAATCACTAACATCTGAGTCACTTTCGGACAGATCAATGGGGCACATGGAGTTAGCCTCAGAGCCCCCTGTAAAGGCATCCTCCTCGTCCTGCGAGTCAGCTTCTGAAACAGAGCCGCGGGACGAGGAAGGAGAGGGAGCCCTGCGTCTCCTCTTAGAAGGACGGGGTCTGGGACCAGATGATGAATCCTCTGTGAGCTCCGGTCCTGAGAGAGCCCTAGCAGCAGAGGCACCCTGTGAAGGGGGCTGATGCATGTTCAGCAAAGTCCTGGACAGAAGTCCCATGGAGTCGGCAAAAGACTGGGAGATAGACCTAGATAAGGATTCTACCCAAGCCGGGGGTTCAGCCACAGGAGCCGGAGCAGCCTGAGAGACCACTGGGGGTGCGATTCCAGGCTGAGGCATCGTCAGGTTAGAGCAGGCATCACAATGTGGATAGGTGCTCGGTTAAGGCAGTAGGAGCTTACATGGAGTGCATACTGAATACAGCTTTGGAGCCTTGCTCCTCGTGTGAGACATGCTGCTGGAGTGGGGGCTCTGCCAGAATGACCCCCAGAGAGTATATACAGAGGTCCACAACCAGAGGTTGTGGCTTACCAGACTGCTGGAGCGGTGTTGTGTGCCCTCCAGATCCCAAAGCCCGGACCCCCCAAGCACCTCAGCAGGGATGCTGCAGACCAGTGCTGATCGCAGGGAAAACGCTGAGAAAATGGCCGCCGGAGCGAAGAGAGGGGACGGGACTTACTCTGGGAGTGGGATCTGGAGGGCCATAGAGACTTACAGGGGAGTAGACATGTACTCAGTGAGGAGTGTCCCTCCCCTGTGCAGAACGGCCGCTGGGCGGAGCCGCGCTGTCCCTCTGCATGAATGACATGCGAGGGCAGTGAAACCGAAACTAGGCCTCCGGCGAAGCCAGGGCCTAAATTTGAGCGGTGCGGCCGGCGCGCAGGCACCATCGGCGCGGTTCTCAGGCGACAGCCAGAGAACCCGCCGGAAATGTCATAAAAACACTCAGCACACTCTCCCACAACAATAAAGTACAGGGACCCCCAATATATAAACGTCTCGGGTACTTAGCTGCTGAGACGCAGGGTTCCAAGTCCCTGGGGATGAGTGCTCCGGTCCAGCAGGATCCTGAAGGGCTGCGGATGGAGACCGGTCTCCTGCCAAGCATGGAGAACCGTGCTGGCTCCCACTTCAAGCCAGAGCCCAGGAGGGATGGTGAAGGAGCACGGCATGTAAGGCTCCAGCCTTGGAATCAACCTTAACAGCACCGCCGACACAGTGGGGTGAGAAGGGACATGTCGGGGGTCCAGACTTGGACCCGCTTTTCTTCAAACTCTTTCCAAAAATAAAAAATCAGATGAGAATGCATGTGTGGATGTATGCCTCCTGAACACAAAGCGATAAACTGGCTAGATCTGGTTCTCCAGGGGGTGTATAAGCTCAGAGGGAGGAGCTACACTTTTGAGTGTAGTACTTTGTGTGTCCTCCGGAGGCAGAAGCTATACACCCATTGTCTGGGTCTCCCATAGGAACGATAAAGAAAACCTCTAAGTGTACCGCAGCTGCGGGTGCACTTAGTCCAGGGAGTTGTCCCCTCCCCCGCCACAAGTGGAATGCTCTGCAGGTGTCTGCAATCACAGCCCATGTGCATCCAGTCAGTGTGACCTTTGCTCCAGTTTCCCGTCAGGGAGCCAGTGTGCAGATTCTGATGCCTGCTGTGCCCGGTCACAGAACGTGTATCAACTCAGAGCCTGCCAGAGGGACTGAGGAATGCTCTGGAGAAAAAAAAACAAAAAAAAAAAAACAAAAAAAACGGAATTCTCACCTCAGCTCCTGTGGAGATGGCAGTCTGGTCACGCTGGTGCGGAGCGAATATCAACTCAGAGCCTGCAAGAGGGGCTGAGGAAGTTTTCATCTGCTCTGGAAAATCAGTGCCACGAGACCTGTCGTCCAGTGAGTAACAGCCCAGGATCCAGCGTCGCAGGAGGGGGTACGGGGAGGCAACACTCCGCGTTCCTGCCTGTTGATGGTTTTGGGAAATCTGTCCCCGAAGGAACCGTCGCCCTCTAAAAACAAAAAAAATCTTGCTGCAGTAGTCTGCAGAGATGTGCCTCATATAGACACTAAGATAAAACTGAAGTAGCCTGGCTGGGCCAGGTGGTGTATACTGCAAGGGAGGCGCTAACATCTTTGCATCTACTTCGTGTCCTCCTATGGATAGGCAGCATAACACCCATGGTCCTGTGTCCCCCAATGAGGCGTCAGAGAAATAATATATTTTATATATAATATAATATAATAAAATACAATAAAGTAAAAATATAAATATATATCAAATGTGTTAAAAAAAAACAAAAAAAAAAAACTTTCCTGGTTGACACCATCCACTATCCCCTCTCACAAGGAAACAATCCAAAGGATCTTCATTGATTGGTGTTATTTGAACATTGCAGCAATGCAATCAAATCAGTGACCCCTACAGATCATCCTCCAGCTGAATCATCCTCAGCCTCCGGCAGCAGCAATATCATCCTCCTCTTAAGGCTGGAGTCACATGACCATTACGAGAAAAGAAGGAGGGAAAAGAAAAAAAAACAAAAAAACAAAGAATTCGCAGCACTGGGGCACAACCATCAGACTGTTTGGGACATCCGGAGGACTGATTGTCTGAAGAGCTGAGCGCCGCCATGTGTCCGCATATGCCAACAGCAAAGCATCCTACACACCATTCATGTGTATTACTTTTCATCCATAGAGGAGGCGCACCCAAAATTTTACTTAAGGGCTCAGCCATAAATAAGGCATGAGATCTAAAATATCCTCCAAGAGCAAGTTCTCCAGATGATCCAGGGACAATATGGTCCTCATCATGTTGGAGAGCAAACCAACTTTGGAGCATTACACCAAAACACGAAGAAGTCACTCCTCACACGTCCGATCAATATGGAGTCAGTCATTTGATGACACCTATAACCTTCTTCAGCATTAAGCTGGGTTCATACATAGCGACAGCGACGTCACTGTTACGTCACCATTTTCTGTGACACAACAGCGACCTTGTAAGTCGCTGTTATGATCGCTGCTTAGCTGTCAAACAGCAGACGCAGCAGCGATCATAATGACGGGCGTCGCGGTGCTACATGTGCAGAGAGCAGGGAGCCGCGCACACTGCTTAGCGCTGGCTCCTTGCTCTCCTAGCTACAGTACACATCGGGTTAATTACCCGATGTGTACTGCAGCTACATGTGCAGAGAGCAGGAGCCGGCACTAGCAGCGAGTGCGGCGGACGCTGGTAACGAAGGTAAATATCGGGTAACCAGGGAAAGGGCTTCCCTTGGTTACCCGATGTTTACCCTGGTTACAGCTTACTGCAGCTGCCAGACGCCGGCTCCTGCTCCCTGCTCGCTTCATGTCGTCGCTCTCTCGCTGTCACACACAGCGATGTGTGCGTCAAAGCGGGAGAGCGACGACCAAAAAAAATGAAGCTGGACATTCAGCAACGACCGGCGACCTCACAGCAGGGGCCAGGTCGTTGCTGGATGTCCCACACAGCGACAGCGACGTCGCTGCAACGTCACAGAAAATGGTGACGTAGCAGCGACGTCGTCGTCGCTGTGTGTGACACCACCTTTAGTCTTAACTATTTTGCATGAAACGCTTTTAGGAAGGAAACAGTCTTGAACAAGTAAAGGTCCAGTCACACTAAGCAACTTACCAGCGATCCCAACAACGATAGGGATCGCTGGTAAGTTGCTAGGAGGTTGCTGGTGAGCTGTCACACTGCGACGCTCCAGCGATCCCACCAGCAACCTGACCTGGCAGGGATCGCTGGAGCGTGGCTACACGAGTTGCTGGTGAGCTCACCAACAACCAGTGACCAGCCCCCAGTCTCCTAGTTACAGCACACATCAGGTTAATTAACCCGATGTGTGCTGCAGCTAAATGTGCACAGAGCAGGGAGCAGCGCACACTGCTTAGCGCTGGCTCCTTGCTCTCCTAGTTACAGCACACATCGGGTTAATTGCCTGATGTGTGCTGCAGCTATCTGTGCACAGAGCAGGAGCCGGCAGCACAGGCAGTGAGAGCGGAGGAGGCTGGTATCAAAGGTAAATATCGGGTAACCAAGGACAGGGCTTCTTGGTTACCCGATGTTTACATTAGTTACCAGCCTCAGCAGAAGCTGGCTCCCTGCTCACTGCACATTTAGTTGTTGCTGTCTCGCTGTCACACACAGCGATCTGTGCTTCACAGCGGGACAGCAACAACTAAAAAATGGCCCAGGACATTCAGCAACAACCAACGACCTCACAGCAGGGGCCAGGTTGTTGCTGGATGTCACACACAGCAACATCGCTAGCAACGTCACAAAAGTTGTTCGTTACCAGCGATGTTGCTAGCGATGTTGCTTAGTGTGACGGGGCCTTAACACCCCATTTGGCACTGAGGAAAGCCTCTCTGGGCCAATCCTCTGAAGATGAAAGCTGAGTCTTTGGTAATAAAACTTATCTGGAGAGGCACAAACTAATCTGCAAGTGTGGAGCCATCACAATAGTGAGAAAGGAGCGGAGTGCGAGGAACAATGGAGGCAATCAATATATGCAAACGAATGCAAATTAACACAAAAGGCGAGCGATTATATTTAAACAATATACTTTCTTTAATTTTTGCTGAATTCTGATTGTTTTATTTGTGGGACATAATTTGGAGCTTTCTGCAGTAAACTAGAAGATATTAGGGGATAGGAAGCAGCATGAATAAAAAGAAATGTCTCCAAAGTTATCTTAAGGCCACAACATGGGTCTAATTTATGGTAGGGAGAAACATTATGCCATAGAATGAAAACAGAACTGAGTGCATATTTAATGAGCCTCTCTAAATCCATTGACACCTTTATATATTTTATCTGTTGCTGCATTTCAGATAATTTAGTGTTTTAAGTGACCTGAAAATGATGCATTTAAGTTCTCTGGGTGTGAATGTCACCTAGCTCCAACCTCTTAGCTCACCATCTGATTTCCATTGTCACACAGACAGTGAGCCATAAAAGAGGCTGCAGTTGGTCAAGGAAATAAAAATAGGGGAATAAGTAGCTTTTAAAGGACTAAAGGCCCAGTCACACACACACACACACACACACACACACACACACACACACACACACACACACACAAACGACTTACCAGCAATCCCGAAAACGATGCGACCTGATAGGGATCGCTGGTAAGTCGCTGGTGAGATGTCACACAGTCAGACCTTACCAACGATGCAGGTCACATTGGCGACCTGTATAACGATCTCAGCAGTCACTGTGACCCTGTCACACAGTGTCAAACACAGCGATGTGTCTTGCCCAGCAGGACATCGCCTTTGAAGAAAATGGCCTGGACCATTCTGCAATGACTAGAGATCTCACAGCAGGGGCCTGATCGCTGGTAGATTTCACACATGACGGGATCGCTAACGGGATCGCTACTGCGTCACAGAAACCGTGACTCAGCAGCGATCTCGTTATGTGTGACGGTACCTTTAGTCATGCATGAAAGCACTTAACACCTCATTTGCATTATAATGCTAAAATATCTGGAATGCAGCAACAGATAAGAGATATAAAAGGTGTTGATTGATTTAGATTTCAAAAACCTGCATTCCCACATATATGGTTTGGGAATGTTGATCTTACTGACAGTTTCCCTTTACGTTATCAAACACAATAAGAATGAGATTTTTTTTTTTTAATATACCCTCCCCATCTCAGAAGATGTGGTATAATCAGACCAGGCCCAGATTTACTATAGACCTACCTTAAGAGAAGCCATATCCAGCAGCGGGAGGATACTCTTCTGGTACTCGGGGTCTGTGACATATTTAATAAACCGCTCACATTTGTGCTGTAGATAAGCTGCAGTCTTACTACGGACTATGCTGTTTCCAAAAAGCTCAAGGAATAGGTCACATTTCTCTGAAAAGACAGGAATCAAAAAGGATTACATGTATTTTATAATGGAACACTAAACAGCTCAACTTGTAATACAGACAAATTTTGGCAAAGTTCACAACACGTGTCACCAATTCAAATTTTCTCAACCCCTCTCAGACATAATCGTGCATTTGATGTCAGGAGCGGGTGTATGGAGCTACACTGAGCACAATTATTGGGAGAGTATTTGAGCAAATATTTTTTATGCAGATTTTCCAATTCCAAGATGTATAAACCTCAATGGTTACTGGTTGAAAGCGATCAGGTGATGTCTTCACTAACTACTTGAAACTATAGAAGCTGCGCCCGTCAGATCAGTTGTTTCCGATTGAGGGATCCTCCGTCAGGAACAACTGATCTGACCGGGACGATCATAGAGAGCTAGAATTTGGTTGCAAATAGTCAACAAGCTCACAAAACATGCCTTGTGAAAAGGAAGATTTTTGTGTACTCACCGTAAAATCTTTTTCTCTGAGCTTTCATTAGGGGACACAGCAAAAAACTATGGCCCTGTGTCCTCCAACAAGGCGAGAGAAATAAGATGCACATTTATTGCCAAAGATTTGAGAAGAATCAAAACGTGAAGAGACCAGAAATCCATTATCCTCTAGTGCTGTCATATTACAGAACTGCAACTTCCCTGGTGGGTCCAGAAGAAGAAGGTATTCACTGCTCAAACACGGCCGAGGTAAGGAAGGCAGGAACACAACCACTGAGCAAGACACAGAAGTACAAGGCGTTCAGAAACATGCCTGAGGTGAGGAGGCTCCATCCTGACCACCAGTGAGCAAGACAGGAGTGTGGAGACACAGGGGTCAGTGGGTGCTCTCCTGTGGAGACACGGGGGTCAGAGGGTGCTCTCCTGTGGAGACACGGGGGTCAGAGGGTGCTCTCCTGTGGAGACACGGGGGTCAGAGGGTGCTCTCCTGTGGAGACACGGGGGTCAGAGGGTGCTCTCCTGTGGAGACACGGGGGTCAGAGGGTGCTCTCCTGTGGAGACACGGGGGTCAGAGGGTGCTCTCCTGTGGAGACACGGGGGTCAGAGGGTGCTCTCCTGTGGAGACACGGGGGTCAGAGGGTGCTCTCCTGTGGAGACACGGGGGTCAGAGGGTGCTCTCCTGTGGAGACACGGGGGTCAGAGGGTGCTCTCCTGTGGAGACACGGGGGTCAGAGGGTGCTCTCCTGTGGAGACACGGGGGTCAGAGGGTGCTCTCCTGTGGAGACACGGGGGTCAGAGGGTGCTCTCCTGTGGAGACACGGGGGTCAGAGGGTGCTCTCCTGTGGAGACACGGGGGTCAGAGGGTGCTCTCCTGTGGAGACACGGGGGTCAGAGGGTGCTCTCCTGTGGAGACACGGGGGTCAGAGGGTGCTCTCCTGTGGAGACACGGGGGTCAGAGGGTGCTCTCCTGTGGAGACACGGGGGTCAGAGGGTGCTCTCCTGTGGAGACACGGGGGTCAGAGGGTGCTCTCGTCCGCTGGCCCGGCCGCCTTTAGAAAGACAGCGTGGCTCAGGGCTCATCCAAACTGAACGCCGGCCTCCTTAACCATGGGCAGAACACTACTCAGACAACACAGGGTGAGGGAATCACGATATTAAGACTTTATTGGCTCCCCAAGCAATTAACAGCACATAACCAGCAAAACACACAAATGTAACAGCCAACAGAGTCTCACCCTTCCGCTGGCTCACCAGGGATTAGAATGTCCATGCCTCAGAGCTTCCAGGGCTAATTACTCCAATCCAGCAGCACCCCGCTTTCGGCAGGCACCCACCATGACTGGAATAATGCGGGATTTAGGAAGCTGGCTGAGGTCTGCAAAGTCTGTAGTCAGGTGACTGGATTGTCCCAAGCTGGATTCCTTCCTTAGGTAGTCCTTGATATCTCAGCCGAATCCTTGCATTCGATGGTGAAGTCCATGTAGTATTATAATCCAGGTTTGGTTATGGCTTGCCAAACAGATCCGCAGATCCTAGATTGGTATGTAGCAAGAGTCTACCCAGGCAATGGACAGTCCTCCTTCTTATACCCCTGAGCTCCCCATTCAGACCATTGGGGTCTTCACGATTGGTGGATAAGACTGGGCTCTTATTGGCTAGATTTCAAGCCGTATACAAAATATCCCTAGTAGTAATGGCCTCTGGCAGAGACAGCTAAGGCTGGTTTCACATCAGCGGTATTCTGCTGCACTGTCAAATTCGGCACAAATGCGGTACAGTTCAATACAGTTCACTGGCATCACGGCAAGCTCCGATCACAAGCTCCGGTCACATGACCGCATGTGATGGCTTGTGACCCGAGCTTGCCGCGATGCCTGTGAACTGTACTGCATTTGTGCCGGATCCGGCAGTGTGGAAGAAAACCGCTGATTTAAAACCAGCCTAAAAGGTACCGTCACACTAAGCGACGCTCCAGCGATCCCACCAGCAACCTGACCTGGCAGGGATCGCTGGAGCGTCGCTACATGGGCTGCTGGTGAGCTGTCAAACAGGCAGATCTCACCAGCAACCAGCGACGCGTGGAAGCGATGCTGCGCTTGGTAACTAAGGTAAATATCGTGTAACCAACCCGATATTTACCTTGGTTACCAGCGCACACCGCTTAGCGCTGGCTCCCTGCACTCCTAGCCAGAGTACACATGGGGTTAATTACCCGATGTGTAGCCTGGCTATGTGTTCAGGGAGCAGGGAGCCGGCACTGACAGCGTGAGAGCGGCGGACGCTGGTAACGAAGGTAAATATTGGGTAACCAAGGAAAGGGCTTCTTGGTTACCCGATATTTAAATTGGTTACCAGCGTCCACAGAAGCCGGCTCCTGCTGCCTGCACATTTAGTTGTTGCTGTCTCGCTGTCACACACAGCGATGTGTGCTTCACAGCGGGACAGCAACAACTAAAAAATGGCCCAGGACATTCAGCAGCAACCAGCGACCTCACAGCAGGGGCCAGGTTGTTGCTGGATGTCACACAACAAATCGCTAGCAACATCGCTGTTGCGTCACAAAAGTCGTGCCTCAGCAGCGATGTTGCTTAGTGAGATGTAGCCTTAAGTTACATCATATCTAGCAATACACATACAATGGGAGGTTCGCATAATTGATTTGTCTGGGTGTCTGACCTTCACTGGCCAAGGAAATTACATGAGTAAACAAGAACTTTAAAGGTCCAGTCACACTAAGCAACTTACCAGCGATCCCAACAACGATAGGGATCGCTGGTAAGTTGCTAGGAGGTTGCTGGTGAGATGTCACACTGCGACGCTCCAGCGATCCCACCAGCAACCTGACCTGGCAGGGATCACTGGAGCGTGGCTACACGAGTTGCTGGTGAGCTCACCAGCAACCAGTGACCAGCCCCCAGCCAGCAGCGCCGCGTGGAAGATGCTGCGCTTGGTAACTAAGATAAATATCGGGTAACCAACCCGATATTTACCTTGGTTACCAGCGCACGGAGCTACACGTGCAGAGAGCAGGGAGCAGCGCACACTGAGCGCTGGCTCCCTGCTCTCCTAGTTACAGCACACATTGGGTTAATTACCCGATGTGTCCTGCAGCTAAATGTGCACAGAGCAGGGAGCAGCGCACAATGCTTAGCGCTGGCTCCCTGCTCTCCTAGTTACAGCACACATCGGGTTAATTAACCCGATGTGTCCTGCAGCTACATGTGCACAGAGCAGGAGCCGGCAGCACAGGCAGTGAGAGCGGCGGAGGCTGGTAAAGGTAAATATCGGGTAACCAAGGACAGGGCTTCTTGGTTACCCGATGTTTACTGTGGTTACCAGCCTCCGCAGAAGCCGGCTCCTGCTGCCTGCACATTTAGTTGTTGCTGTCTCGCTGTCACACACAGCGATGTGTGCTTCACAGCGGGACAGCAACAACTAAAAAATGGCCCAGGACATTCAGCAACAACCAACGACCTCACAGCAGGGGCCAGGTTGTTGCTGGATGTCACACACAGCAACATCGCTAGCAACGTCACAAAAGTTGTTCGTTAGCAGCGATGTTGCTAGCGATGTTGCTTAGTGTGACGGGGCCTTAACACTAGACTCCTAAGAGTTTTGTAAAAACAATGAGGGGCTTATCCCCCATTTAAAGATAAACTTATGTCTGGCTGAATTTTAAGAAACTTAACCCATGCTAGGCACTGACATAGTCCATGTCGTCACAAGAAGTACAAGGTGTTCAGTGCTCAAAGACCTGGCTGAAGTATAGAAGGCTGAAATCGACCACCACTGAGCAAGACACAGAAGCAGCGGAATCAAGATTGGGCCAAGAAGGTTTTATGGGCTGATGAGATGAGCCTATAGCTGGACAGTAATAGGCACAGACCTCCCACTTTTTTACTCAGACACCAGCAGGGTTGAGGTGGGTACTGCTATGAGCTGGGATGATTTTCGAGTTGAAGATGGGACTCAAAAATCAACTGCCAAACCTTCTGCCAGTTTTAAGAAGACACTTTGTTGAAGCAGTGACGTAGGAAAGTCTTAATCTACCAAGAAAACCCTGCTTTTTCTGCAGGGCAATGCTCCATCACAGCAGTAACATCTCTTTTGCTAGTAAAGGTCCTACAGATTAAAGAATAATGACCCTATACCCTACTGAGAACATCTGGAGTCCTCTTCAATAGGGGACTAACTGACAAAATAGTCACCTCCCTGATCAGTATCGTGGGGAGGGCTGTGGTTGGCGAGACCCAAAAATTTGACAAACCGATTAAGAAACAGATTCCATGGATGGAGCTTATGACTTATTGAAAAGCTGGACGGTATTATTGGGCACTGATTTCTTTTAATGGACATTTCATTTTTGCACATTTTGAGCTTTGGTCTGCAAGGATTTGCCGGTTTCTAACCTGCTAATGGTGGTCATGTGACCAAAATTGAGAGATATGCATGTTCCCGGCCAGAACCCGACTAGTAGGTATTGCCAGGAACATGGATTGAGGACAGTAACGTGAAGTACACAGACACAATAGCCTAAACATCAAAATCAGGGGTCAAGAATACACCCCTATTAAGGGTTATACAACTAGATGTATATATAAAAATATGCAGATCACACAAATACACAGCAAGGTCCTTTCACAGCAATTTTACCTTGTAAACCCATTTGTTCTGGATTTTCCAGTGCTAATGTCAAAAATAATATTTGTCGAGCGAGAAGCTCCAGGTCACTCTCAATGATGAAGAACTAGAAAAGATTGAAAAATAACATTTATACAGGGATGTCATGCTCATTTTATAACACAAGAATAACTTAAGGATTGTATAGCCATTCTGACATTTATTTTCACAGTAAGTACACCAGTCTCATCAGGCTTTAAAAGGGTGAGGTCTGGCACTTTATAGATAGACGGCCTAGCTTTAGGCTACTTTTACACTTGCGTTCAGCGCAGTCCGTCACTATGGAGAATAGCGCAGTCCGTTAACGCACTGCGCTATTCTCCATAGACTTGTATGGACGACGCACTAACGCAAGTGTCAGCGTTGCATCCGCTGGATGACGCAGCGTCGTTATTTTGACGCTGCGCCGGGCGGATGGAACGCTGCATGTAACGTTTTTTTGAGCAGCGGAAACCTTTATTTTTCACTGCGCATGGTCTTTTTTTTTTTATTTAAAATCAAACTTTATTTTATTTCTCGGTGGCTGAACGTTCAGCTGAGCGCCCGGCCGCCGGCATGTGAGAGGGCTCGGCCGCCGGCTATTAAGAGTGATCAGCTGATCGTTCACAATAGTCGGCTGCCAGTACTGTAAAGAAAAAAAATAAATAAATGCTTTCCGTTATTTTGTACGATCCGTAGCATTGCGTTGTGCCACTATATGCAACGCATCCGTTGCATCCGTCACACAACGCAATGCTACGGAAGCCGTCCAACGCAAGTGTGAAACTAGCCTTAGAATAGTATATCTGATCCATGGGGATGCAGATGGATTAGAGTTGCACAGCATAGTGACCACGCCCGGGTACTGCACATCCAGCCAAAAAGGGAGGGAGCCAGCCAGCCAAAAAAAAAGGGAGGCAAGAAGACCAACACCAACATTCGCAAATACCTCCAATTAGCAATGTAATATGGATCTCTTGATATAGCCATGTCTTACCTCATGTGCAGGGCATTGCAGCTTAGGTATCCATGTTACAATCACAAAACTCACTATATGAGTTGACTGGACATTACCATGGATACCCAAGTTGCAATGCCCTGCACATGAGGTAAGAGACATGGCTATATCAGAACTATACTACATTTCTAATTAAGGCATTTGCGAATATTATTACACATACTACATATTGGGATAGGTTCTTTGAGATGGGAATACCCCTTTAAAAATTACTCAATTAGTTAGGCTGCCATCAGCAAACACTAGATTTTGTTTAGAGAGCAGAAAGCCCCTATACACAGACAAGAAAACGACAATGGGGCCAACAGTTTGCTGCACTATAGATGCTTACATTAAGCCTTCTCTGTGGCCATCGACGTGCCTGGCAAATGGTTTTTAGAAGATGTCTCCCATCGCCACAGCCCACCAGCAGAATATTCAGCTCTGGGATATCCTCAGGAGTCGATAAATGTTGAAGGGTATTCTGAAGACCTTAATGGAAGAAGAAATAAAGAGAATTTTGTTTACTTACCGTAAATTCTTTTTCTTATAGTTCCGTCATGGGAGACCCAGACCATGGGTGTATAGCTACTGCCTCCGGAGGACACAAAGTTACTACACTCAAAACGTGTAGCTCCTCCCTCCTAGCATATACACCCCCTGCTAGCCAGTCCTAGCCAGTTTAGTGCAAAAGCTGAAGGAGGACATCCACCCACAAGTAGAGATAGAGTAAAACCCGGAATAACCGGAGCCTCTGTCTAAAACAACAGCCGGTGAAGACACACGGAACAAGAAACTTGCCAACAGGCAATAGGGAGGGTGCTGGGTCTCCCATGACGGAACTATAAGAAAAAGAATTTACGGTAAGTAAACAAAATTCTCTTTTTCTTTATCGTTCCTATGGGAGACCCAGACCATGGGACGTCCCAAAGCAGTCCATGGGTGGGAATAAACAGACAACTGAGAAGCAGGAAAACCCAACTTCACAAATGGGCGACAGACACCTGAAAGATGCGTCTGCCGAAGCCCGCGTCTGCCAAAGCAAGAGCATGCCTTGGATAGAGCTTCGAAAACGTATGCAGACTAATTCGAGCTGCCGTCTGACAGACCTACTGAGCCGTAGCCTGAAAGCCGAAAAGGCACCGACAGGTCTGATCAAATGTGCTCTGATCCCCAGCGGGGAAGGCACTTGAGTACACTTGTAGGCCTCGGAAATGGCCGACCTAAGCTAACGAACAAGGGTCGGCTTAGATGCAGAGAGACCGCTATGCTGACTAGCAGTCAGTACTAGAGAAAGGTGCACCGCCTAATAACGGCGGTGCGAGACACCTAGATCCGGGGCGCCCGCACCAGATCCAGGATATGCAACGCTTTCTCAAGCGATGAAGAGGAGCCGGACAAAAGGAAGGCAGGAAAATTGCCCCGGATAAGGTGGAAGCAGTAACCACCTTAGGGAAAAAAGTCCGGAGTCGGACGGAGACCACCTTGTCTTGATGCAAAAGACCAAAAAAGGGGGCGACTCAGAGAGAGTGCAGCCAGAACTCCCTGGCAGGAAATTATAGCCACTAGAAAGACTACTTTCTGTGAAAGATGAAACAAAGAAACTTCCCTAAGAAGCGCAAAGGGGGGTTTCCGGGAACCGGGAGGACCGGATTAAGGTCCCAGGGCTCCATAGACCGCCGGAAAGGCGGAATGATGTGAGACGCGCCCTTAAAGGAGCGCACCGGAGCCAGCCGGACGATACGCCGCTGGCACATACCGACAGAACGGAGACCTGTCCCTTAATGAGGGATAGTCCTAGCTGTAGACCGGACTGTGGAAGGGACAGGAGGGTCGGCAAGGCTAAAAAGGTCCAAGGACACCTTGGAGCTCGAGTCATAGCGGAGATGACTTCAGGAAGGATACCAGAAGTCGCCAAGATCCAGGACTCAATAGCTACGCCGTCAATCCGAGAATCCAGAATTCTGACGGAAAAAACGGACCTTCTGAGAAAAGGTCTGGACGGACCGGAAGATGCCATGGCAATCCAACGGACAGAAAGAGCAGGTCAGGATACGAAGCCTGCCTGGGTCAGTCTGTAAGAGAATGACCCGACGGCCCCCTTCCCTGATCTTGTGCAGGGCTCTGGGCAAGAGGTAGAGACGAAGCTGGGATCAAACATGAACCAGTGTGTCTACCGCAAAACCTGAGGATTGTGGACCACGGTTGGACAGTTGAAATAATCTGCCCGCAGTTTTGACATCTAGGATGTGGGCTGCGGATACGGTGGACTAGGAGTCCCTTGTCCAGTGAAGAATGTTGAGGAGATTGCCAGGCGGCTGAGTGTCCCGATCTGGAAATTGATGTAGGAAAACGCTGTAACGTTATCCGACTGAACTCGAATGTGCCTAGCCGCCAACAGATGGTGAAGGCTTAGAGAGCTAGAATACAGCTCTGATTTCTAGCCCATTGATCTAGAGGGCTGATTCGGACAGAGTCCAAGCGCCCTGCGCTCCGCGGTGGAGATATAATGCTCCCAAGGCGGAAAGACCAGCACCCTGGTGAGAATCACCTGGGACGGGGCCAGGAAGGAGCGTCCCTGAGACAGAGTGGTCGAAACCACCCCTGAAAACGAGCCCCAGGTCAGTGGCAAAGCCACCACCCCGTGGAAGGAGGGAGTTCGCGTGTACAGCGGACAACATCCAGTCTCAGAGGGCACAGGAGAAACTGGGCAAGGAATCGCTTCCATTGACGCCACCGTCTGACCAGCACCTGTATTTGGTGTCTGATAGAACGACGTCGACCGCCAGCGGAGGGACTACTTATCGACTAAGAGCGGCTTCACAAGAGCCGACAGTCTCGAATTGCGTCCTTGAGAGCCTCTGGTTCGAAGTCAGAGTGGACTTGAACAGAATGACAAGCCACCCGAATAGGTTAGAGTGGCGAGAGTAAGCGAAGTACTCTGCTAAGAGTCTGCACTGGATGAAGGCCTGAGAAGAAGGCCGTCTAGGGCAAACGATCACTGTCAATCCCTAGGGGTGCAGGCCCCTAATCACAGCAGCCCCAATGAGAATACTCGAGGGGCCGTGGCCAACCCCAAGGGAAGAGCCACGAATTGGACCACTCTGATGGCAAAACGCAGTCAACGCTGGTGTGAAACTGCGATTGACCGTTGCAGAAAAGCATCTCTGATGCCGAAGGCTGCGAGGGAATCTCCTTGGGTTCTTGATTGATCCGGTGAAAAAAAAAAAAAAAAAACACACGGAACAAGACCGAGACTCCATGTGAAAACGCCACACCTGACCATGCTTGAAAAGCTAAAGATCCAGGTCGGAAGGCACCGCCCTCTTCGGGGACTAGAAATAGATTTAAACAAAAATCTCAGAACCGTTCCCAGTCGGGATTCGGTACAATTACTCCATTGGCCTGCAAGAAATGCCACGGCTTATGAGAAGGCGGCGGCCTTGGAGCCGGGAGGAGGTAACAGAAAAAATCTGTTTGGCGGGTGGACAGAACTCCATCTTGTAGCCATGGGAGATATAATCCCGCCCCCACTGAACGGAGACGTGTTAGAACCATACGTCGCCAAGTGGAGAGAGCCTGCCACCGACTAGGAGGAGGTTGGCGTGGCTAGATAGCTCGGAGGAAGCTGACTAAGTGGCAGCATCTCCTGCGGTCTTCTGAAGACGCAGCTTCAAGCCAATTGGTTCTATGAACCTAGGCCGAGCTAGAGGACGATCAGATGGATGAACGGAAACCACCGAAAACTCAACTGATTCCTGCCCTGGACAGGTTCCCTGGTTTAGGTTTGTGGCAAGGAAGAACACTCCCCACCAAGAGCTTCCTAAATTTCATCCAGTCGGTTCCGAAGAGACTGGTCCCACGAAAGGGGAGCCTAGCAAGGAACCTCTATAGAGGCATCTGTCTTCAATTTCCGAAGCCACAGGAGCCTGCGGATAGCGAGGAAAGTAGCGAAGACCACCGCCGTGCGGTGTCCAGCATGGCAGACCTGGCAGAGGATGAAAAGACTGAAGTCTGGAAGTTCAGGCAACCGTTTTGGGCATAGAGTCCCTGTGATGGAATGCATCTCCTCTGAGGAGCCGTCAGCCACCGACATAACGGTCCGGGCTGAGCCACCTGAGGTGAATGAGCCCACTTCTTGACCACTATTGGTGGACAGGGGAAACAGTCCTCAGAATCACGCTTCATGGGAAGCGACTGTCAGAGAGGACCCTGGGCTGGTCACAGGGGCCTGAAAACTGGAGTGGTTAAGGAACACACGTTGTGTTCACCTAGATAAGGTAACTCCGGCGGATTGAGGTCCAGTACAAAATTAATGTACGGTGGGATCCTTATAGAGGTGCCGTCAGCCACTGATACAACTATCCGGGCTGAAAGTCTAGACACCGGAGTGGCCACCCTTGGCAAATGAGTACACTCCTTGACCACCTTTGATGGGAGGGGGAGTCAGGCAGCAGAACCCCGCTGTGGGATCTGCAGGACAGGCTGCGGGCTTGGACGCCTGAAAACTGGAGTGGTTAAGGAACACACTCCTCGTCCTGTTAAAGGTATACTGATGCCTTTCTGCCAGCGGGGAATACTCCCCTGATACAGGCGGATGGAGGTCCAATACAAGTATAATGGACGCAATCCAATCATTCGCATCCGCGTCACCTACGGACGGATCAAAGTACCTAAAGTAACGTCCGAGCCCCTGGTAGAGACATCTTCCTCGTCCAGTGAGTCAGCTCGTAATCGGAGCTGCGGGACGGGGAGGATAGGGGACCCTGCGTCTCCCAGTCAGGAGGACGGGGTCTGTGAGGTTTGCTGAGCGAGCAGAAAACGCCCTGAGAAGGGGGCTGCATGCTCAGCAGATGCCGGGACAGGCCGACCCCTGGAAAAAAATTCCTCCAGGGGTCAGCCACCGAAACCGGAGCAGCTGGAGGGACCATGAATGAGCCTCCAAGTAGAGTGGATACTAAAAACAGCCTGCAGCCTCGCTCTGTGAGACATGCTGCAGAGGTGGGGGGCTATGTCTAGAATGTCTAGAATACCCAAGACAGGGGTCAGCCTGGGGAGACTCCAGGCAGAGGCACCACATAAGGACCATTACAGTGTGGGTCCGTGCCGGTTCAGGCAATATGAGTTTACATGCAGAACATGTAGTATACAGCCTTGGAGCTTTGCTCCTAGTGTGAGACATGCTGCTGAGGAGGTTCTATAATAAAGAATTAACTCCCTCAGAATGCCGTGATCGTGTATAAAAGTGCACAGCCAGAGGTTGTGACTTATCAGGCCGCTATTGTGAGTGCCCCCCCAGGTTCCAAGCCTGGATCCCCAGCCATATATCCACTCCCTCTGCTGCAGAGCAGCCAGCGCCGATCAGCATACTAAGAACGCTGAGAAAATGGCGCCAGAGTGAGGGGGGGGGGCGGGGGTTAACCTAGGAGCGGGAATCGGAGGGCTAAGGCATGTACAGGGGAGGGAATCATCTCCTAAAACGGAGTGTCGTCCCCTGTGCAGAGCGGCCGGCGGGCGGCGCTGCAGTGTCCCCTTGCATGAGTAACATGCAGGGGAACAAAACGAAACTAGGCCGCGGCTGAAGCCGGGGCCTAGAGTTATACATGCGGCCGAAAATCAGGCATCATCGGCGCGGTACTCAGTAAAAACTGAGAAACCGGCCGGAAAAACTGTAAAAAGCAGCATTATCAACATAAATCACTGTCCCCTCAATAAATCCACATTGTAGAAGGACCCTTGAACAACGTCTCTATACTTAGCTTTGAGACGCAGGGTCCAGTCCCTGGTGGGGTGGGGGTCCAGTGCTCCGTCCAGCAGGGTCCTGCCAAAGGGCTGCGGATGGAGGCCGGTCTCCTGCAAGGCAGTGAGAACCGTGTTGGCTCTAACTTCAAGCCAGAGCCCCTAAGGGATGGTGAAGGAGCGCGGCATGAAGGGATTTCTGCCCTGAAGTCAACCTTAACAGCACTGCCGCCAGGGGGGTGTGAAGGGACATGCCGGGGGTCCAGTGGACCCGCTTTTCTTCCATATCTTTAGAAAAAATGAAAAATCAAAAAAGGATGCATGTGTGTGTGTGATCCTCCTGACACAAAGCATGAAACTGGCTAGGACTGGCTAGCAGGGGGTGTATATGCTAGGAGGGAGGAGCTACACGTTTTGAGTGTAGTAACTTTGTGTGTCCTCCGGAGGCAGTAGCTATACACCCATGGTCTGGGTCTCCCATAGGAACGATAAAGAAAATTGGGTTTTAGCTGTCCAGAAGGTATCAAAAAAAAAAAAAAAAAAAATGCAGTAATACATGATCTGGGAGGTGGCTACCTCCCTGTATACATAGAGCGAAACGGGAACACATTACATAAAAAAAATTTAAGGTTTCCCAAAAGAAACATTTTACCCATCCCTGAGGTAAGTGTGCTACATATAACACCTGTACTGCTAGGATATGACCACGTTCACATTGGGTCAGTGCACTTAGCAAAACTATACATCTCTCCTGATACGGATTCCCATTAGCGGGAATCCGAGGACGAGAATGGCTGACAAATGCCCAGGCACTCATCTAGCCTGTAGCCAATCCAGGATGTATACCTTCTGAGTAGAGCTGGTGTGAATCCATTGATACAACCTGGTCCAGAGGCCACAACCAAAATCTCTGGCTGCTCAACAACTTAAGCCGGTTTAACACAGCCGGCATTTTCCCGCTTTGCCGGATCCGGCACACTTCAGTACAGTGCAATACAGTACAATGGCATCGCGGCAACCTCCGATCACATGCTGTCATGTGACCGGAGCTTACCGTGATGCCATTGTACTGTATTGAACTGTGCTGGATCCGGCAAAGCGGCAAAATGCCGGATGTGTGAAACCGGCCTTACCAGACGCCAGGCCACCGGATGATAAGAAGTGGTTCCTCTGGCTCCCGTAGAGTGGCCAGAGATTACGGTCACAGTCAGTGGGTTGATATCAACACTACATCTGAGTACGTGCCCGATGGTGTTGACAAACACACTGTGCAGCTAGCCAAAAGCCACCACACATTAGCTAGCGATCCTTTGAAAGATCAATGGGTGAACTGTCCCTAAACTTTCCAAATGCAGGAATGTTCCTGCATTTGGAAAGTTTGGAAACAGTTCACCCAATGATCCAGGAGTCTCATGCCAGGCACAGATTACGATGTAGTGGACAATTTCAGATCTACAGGTTCATGAGCACTAGACTTTGGCAGCAGTTACCATAATATGGGAAGTTTCAATGTAATATTCAATGGAGCATTTCAAGAGGGGAAATGCTAAAACCTGGAATTTTAGGAAAGCTGATTTCAACAAATCAAGGGAAAATCTTAGTTGTGTAGATTGGTGTCTCCTGTTACCATGACATTGGGACAAACAAAAATGGGGCATGTTTAACCTCATAACGACGGCCGTACGACTTAAAGCGGCGGCAAAACAGGGTACTTATTCTGTTCCGCCGCTTTAAAGCGGCGGCCCGAAAAAACCCTGTAGCGCCCCCCAGCGACCGAAAATCTCAGGGGTTTCAGCTACCGGGGGTAGCTGAGACCCCCCAGATTATGAATCGGGGTGTTTTTTTTGGACCCCGATAATGTGATCGCCAGTATACACCGCATACCGACGAACACATGAAAAAAAAATAAATGGCCGGTAAAACTGATTTCTTTTTCATCTGACATGATCAAACATGTCAGATGAGAAAGAAATATAAATTCCTAGTGCCCCCAAAGCCCCCGGTACCGGAGAGTCCCCCCCACCACCCCTACCCCCCCTCCGGAGCAGTCAAAATGGCGCCGAAGCGCACAGAAAACTGCCGCCGCCGCCTCTGCAGTCATTTCCCTCCGATCTGAAATGATGAAACATTTCAGATCGGAGGGAAATGTCCTCCCCCTGACCCCTCCTCCGGTCCACCGGAGCCCCTCCGGTTCTCTAGAGCGCTCCCCCTCCGGAGCATGCAAGATTGCGGCGCGCAGCGCACAGCCGCATTCATCCTGCTCTTTTTGCCGCATGTGACACGTCACATGTGGCAGAAAAGTCGTCCCCAGGTCCCCCGGTCAGCCCCGTTACCTGGCTGCTGCTCTGTCCCCGCGATCACTCCGTCTCCTAGAAAGCTGGCGGCGCATGCGCAGACAGCGGCTGTCAGCTGGATCCTTGCAAGCAGGGACGCGGACCTCGCTGCTGCGCTGTGGACCAGGGGAGAGAGTACAGTAATCTGCAGCCACACTCCTCACATGGAGAGCCTGCTGTTCTAGAAAATGGGGGGGGGTACGTTCTGTGAGCGTGCCCCTCATTCTGGAATGAGGTTACTGCAGGTCACTCTGCCCTAGGTTGGACCGGGGCAGTGTGAGTGCAGTATTCTCAGATTACTGCACCCACACTGCTCATGGAGAGCTTGCTTTTCCAGAAAATGGGGGATACGTTCCCTGAACGTGTACCCCATATTCTAGAAGGTCCAGAGTCGCAGAGGGACCTCCAAAATGGATTACAGCGACCGAAATTTATTTATTTTCAATAAATTGGTGAAAAAGGAATGTTTCGGGGAGTTTTTTTTCTCAAATAAATTTTGTGTTTATTTTTTTCTATTACTGACTGGGTTAGTGATGTCGGGTATCTGTTTAGATGCCGTGACATCACTAACCCCAGGGCTTGATGCCAGGTGACATTACAGCTGGTATCAACCCCGTATATTACCCAGTTTGCCACCGCACCAGGGCGCGGGATGAGCTGGAGCGAAGCGCCAGGATTGGCGCATCTAATGGATGCGCCACTTCTGGGGCGGCTGCGGCCTGCTATTTTTAGGCTGGGAAGAGTCCAATAACCATGGCGATTCCCACCCTGAGAATACCAGACCCCAGCTGTCCGCTTCACCTTGGCTGGTGATCTAATTTGGGGGGGGGGACCCCACGTTTTTTAAAAAAAAAAAAAAAAAACAAACGCCTGGGGAGCCCTCCAAATTGATCACCAGCCAAGGTGAAGCTGTCAGCTGTGGTTTGCAGGCTACAGCTGTCTGCTTTACCCTAGCTGGCTATCAAAAATAGGGGGGACCCCACGTCATTTATTTTCACTATTAATTTTTTGGGGGGCTAAATACAAGGTTAGGCACCCTTTAGTGCCACATGAAAGGCACTAAAGGGCGCCAGCTTAGAATATGCAGGGGGGGGGGGGGGGGGGTGGAACGTTATATATGTTTGACATTATCCATTCATTCATTGTAGCATTTTAGGCTATGTGCCCACAATCAGGGTTTGCAGCGTGTTCTGGGAGCAGAGTGTTTTCCCTGCGTCCATAACGCTGCGTTGTGCAGTAGAAGCACAGTGGAAGGATTTTTAGAAATCCTATGCCCAATGTGCTTCTTTTCTCCGCAGCATAAACAGACCTGTGGTGCAGCTTCCCGAGCCTCAGCATGTCAATTTATGCTGCGGAGATGAGTGTTCTCTGCAGGTAGCATAGAGCTCCACAGCAGCCTGAACCCAAATCGTGGGCATGGGCAGCTGCGTTCTCCCATGGACAACACTCACATCTCTGCAGGAAGGCTGACACTGTGTACTAGACGCCGTGTCGCTGGATCATGGCCACATAGCCTAAAAGTGAGACATTTGTTGCTACAGCAACATTTTTGTGAAGTACCTGTGGATTCAAAATGCTTCCTATACTCCTGAATAAAATCCAGTTTCCAAAATGGGGTCACTTGTGGGGGGTTTCTGCTGTATAGGTACCCAAGGGGCCCTGCTAATGTGACATGGTGCCCACAATTTATTTCAACTTTTCCAGAATTCAAATGGTGCTCCTTCCATTCCAAGCCCTCCCATTTACCCAAACAGAGGTTTTTGGCCACATGTGGGGTATCC